>NC_051086.1:17687642-17782642 GCF_004664715.2 Peromyscus leucopus
GATGGATGGATGGATGGGTGGATAGATGGGTGGATGGATGAATGGGTAGATAGATGAGTGGATGGATGGATGGATGGATGGATGGATGGATGGGTGGGTGGATGGATGAATGGGTGAATATATGAGTGGATAGATGGGTGGATAGATGGGTGGATAGATGGGTGGATAGATGAGTAGATAGATGGGTGGATAGATGGGTGGATGGATGGATGGAATTCTGTCCCACTCCACCCCAAGGGCTTGGGTTCCTATCCCAGAGCTGGTTGTAAGCAGCCAGCCCCAGGGAAGGAATATGAAGAAACTCACCCAGGCGCTTCATGAACTCGTCATAATTCTTCTCACTCTCAAATTCGAATTTGCCGCTGAAAGCCATAGTGTTGGGAGAGAGCTGGCAGCAAAGAGCAGCGAGCTGAGGAAGAAGGTTGGTCCTGAGGAGGCTGGAGTCCCAGTTTATAAACACTCCCAACTGCCAAGGCTCAGCCCCAAAGTCACCCCACTTCTCGGCCCTGCCCCTAATCAGGAGGTGTTTGCTGTTTTATGATATAGGCAGGACATGGAAGGGCAGAGCCCTAAGGTTATTCACCCTGGGGAAAATCACCTGCAACCCCACTACCAGCGTCAGCAAGGTCAGGGCCAGGACTGCCATCGAGTGTGGTCATTCACCTCTCTGCTCATCCCACCCTCCATTCATCCCTACCATGCCCTTTTCCTATGCTCTCCTCATCCTTCACTTACTCATTCTAGTCTTCATTCACCAAGCACTGTACATTGAACTGTATGTGTCGACCCAGAAGAATGAGGCACGCATCTTTCCCAGGAAGCACCCAGGCCAACCCAGACCCAAGGCGTGTGTGTGTGTGTGTGTGTGTGTGTGTGTGTGTGTGTGTGCGCGCGCGTGCGCGCGCACAACGTGTAAGCTAGATATGATCTGTGACACTGAGGCTCCAGTCTTTGGGGTGACAGCTGCCTGCTTTGCTTGTTGGGTGGCTCCTGGGCCACACAAAAATAGCAGTACAATGTATCTACAAAGGCCCTCATCAGCATCTTCATCATTACTACTTAAATTACAAAGTTTCAGCCAGACATTGTGGTTCACATCCATAGCCTTGGGAGGCTGAGGCAGGAGGATTGCCATAAGGCCAAGGACAGCATGGGATACAGAGTAAGGTCCTGTTTCAGAAACAAACCAAAAGCAAACAAATAAAAACTCTCCTTTTCTGGGGTTTCCTCTCTATGAGAACCCATCATTTCTGTTCAAAACAGAATTGACCATAGTTGCTGATTCCAAAACCTGAGACTAAGTGGTTTCTCTGTCTGTCCCCCACCCTTCTCTCTCTTTCTTTGAGTGTGTGTGTGTGTGTGTGTGTGTGTGTAGGTCAGAAGACAGCTTTCAGAAATGGGTTCTCTGTCTCCATCATGTGGGGCCCAGAGATTGAATTCAGGTCAAGCCTGGCAGCAAGTGCCTTTCTTCCTTTCTTTTCTTTCTTCCTTTCTTCCTTCCTTTCTTTCTTTCTTCCTTCCTTTCCTCCTTCCTTCCTTTCTTTTCTTCTCCTCTCCTCTTCTCTTCTTTTTCTTCTTCTTCCTCTCTCTCTCTCTCTCTCTCTCTCTCTCTCTGAGACAGAGTCTCAAGCAGCCCAGACAGGCCTCACACTCCCTATGTAGTCTAGGATGACCTTAAACACCAGACCCTCCTGTCTTACCGTCCCAAAAAGTGGAACTACAGACACACACCAATACGCTTAGTGTTTATATCATTTTAAATTGCTCAGTGGTAGAGAGCTTGCTTAGCATGGGCATGGTCTTGGGTTCTATCCACAGCACCACAATCACTCAATCAATCAATCAATATCAATCACATTCTAGTCTATGGATAATTTACTTTCTTTTTTTTTTCTTCTTTTTTTTTTTTTTTCCTTTTTTTCTTGCCACACTGCTGTGTCAGGTCCTCAGAAAATTTACTTTCTATCTGGATCTTTGGGTTGTTTGCAGTCCTTTTCTATTATAATTAAGTAATTATTGTTAATACCTCTGGGTGTATATCAGATGATAGCTAGAACTATCTGCTAAGGGTGGATTCCTAAGCAAGACAGGGGCCATATGACTGGGGCGGGTGAAGGGGGGAGGTCCCACGGGAGATGGTAAGGAAGACAATAGACGACATGGAAGGGACAAATACTGGGATTAAAAGTACAGTGGGGAAGAGTGCTAGAGGGATGAGAGCTGGGGGGCGGGGGAGGTGGGAAGAACCAACCAGGCTGAGATACATATGAAAGCGCTATATGTTGAACAAGGCCCTTATTGTTTTGTACAACAAATAAAATAAATAAAGGGGTGGATTACTATGCATAATATTCCTGGAACAAGTCACTCTGAGACAAGGTGTCACTGTGTAGACTGGCTGGTCCTAACTCAGAGATTTTCCTACTCTGACTCCCAGGTGTGGATTAAAGGTGTATGCCACCACACCGCCACACCACCACACCGCCACACCGCCACACCGCCACACCACCACACCAAAAGGTTCACATTTAAAATATATCTAGAAGGGCATTGTGGTGCCTGTAATCTTAGCACTTGGGAGACTGAGACAGGAGGATTAGCCAGAATTCCAGGACAGCTGGTGCTGCAAAGTGAGACACTGTCTTAGAAAAATAACCAATTAATTTTAGAAATTATAAAATATGGTCGGCAAGATGGCTCATTGGGTTAAGGCACTCACCACCAAGCCTGATGGCCTCAGTTCAATCCCCAGGACCCACATGGTAGGAAAAGAAAACTAACCCCAGCAATGTTGCCCTTTGGCACACATGTGCTGTGGCATACACACACACACACACACACACACACACACACACACACACACACACACACAGTGGAAGACCAGCTCCCACATTCATTTACCCCAGGGACTCTCAAGGAGTGAGGGATAAGAGATTTAAATAGAAATATAGAGGGGAGAGAAACAGAAACACAGGATAGCCTCGGGAGGGCCTGGATTGTTATCCACCGGCCCAGAACTTTATTCCAAATGTCTATTTATAACAATGCCAAGGGCAGGGGCAAAAGACCATCCCTCTGCTAGATACAGTCAAATGTAGACCTTTCTAAACACCTGGTACCCAGGCCCATGGCCCAATCATTCTCTTATGCAGTCCTGCTGGGTAAAGCTACTAGGAAACCTGGGTGGGCTCCAACAACACACACACACATACACACGTACACACAAAATAAATAAGTACAGGGTCATAATTTTTTTTAAGAAATGATAAAGTATTTATAGCTATCACTGTCATTCAGAAAGACTAGAGTGGTTTGCATTCTCTCCCATAGCCACATGAGAATCTCCCCTCCATAATAATAATGGTAATAAAATAACAATGGCAGGAACAGCTAATAGGCATTGGGCATGTATGGCTGATCTCATTCTTTGATTCCTCTCAACAAGTGTGTGAAGTTGCAAACCGAAGTTCAGAGCTGTGGTGCCAGAAGACATGGCTGAGGAGCCGGCGGGACGGACTTCTGGCCTCTCTAGCCCCCACTTGGCTCCCTTTCCACCAGCCTCTCCCAAACAGGGAGAATTGGCTCCTTCCAAACTGCTGCTCAGCCATCAAGGACAGGATGGGAGCGGTGAGGTGTGATAAGGACAAGGTTGGCACCCGGGTGCCTGACTCACCTACACCTTCTTCCCATGGTGCATCTGACCCGCCACCCTCCATCCACCCACACCTGTATCTTTCCTCTTATTCTGGGCTTCATCTGTTTGAACATTCAGCTTCCAAGGCAGGGTAAATGAACTCCAACTGCAGGTTTTATGGGGCCATTGAACCATCAGCGCAAATATACCCCCGTGGAGATAAGAATAAGCCTAAGGCTACTCCTTTTGGGCACCCCCCCCCATAACCCCCCTGGACTCTGGCTGTGTGTCAAACAGCCACCACTACCCTGTGAAGAATATGCAGAGTAAGGAATGGGGACCTGGGTCCTTGGGTCCCAGATCCTCACATGGACATGTGAACTGTATTTGTCAATTAATTCACTCAATTGCCTGAGCCCCGGGTTATGCGTGAGGGAATAGTGATACAGCAGATTGTGTCTAGCTTGACAGCTTATCCCCTCCCCCACTCCCTCCTTAGCCCCTGACCTTTAGCTTACTTCCCTGTCTGACCTTTGAACAAACCACTTCCTCCCTCAAGATTCTCCTTTTTTTCTTTTTCTTTTGGGAAGGGGGTTGGAGGGAGGAGAGCTCATGTAGCTTAGGCTAACATCAATCTCATTATTTTTAGCTGAGGATGACCTCAAACTTCTGCTGCTGTCTCCACCTTCTCAGTGCTGGGGTTTCAAGCAGGAGCCATAACACTCCAGCTGGTGCCAGGGATTGAACTCAGGGCTTCACACACACTTGGCAACAAGGGCTCTACCAGCTGAGCTACATCCCAGCTCAAGAATGGCTCAACTCTCCTTCCTTTCAGCAGAGTTGACCCCTCCTCTCCTTGCTCATAACAACTGATGTGGAGTAAAGATCATCTTCCTACCAACCCTCCAACCACATTCCCACCAGCTGCGGCCACCCAGATCAACTATCTAGAGACTTAGGCTGCGACCCAGGATGGCCTGGAACTAACTATGCAGCCCAGTATTACTGTTTGAGTCTAGAATGTCCCCTACAGACTCATTTTTTATAATTGTTTTTTATTTACTCTTTGAGAATTTCATGCAATTTATTTTGATGGTACTCTTTGCCTCTCCCCAGATCCTCCCCTACTTCCCTGCATACCCAAATTCATGTCCTCTCTCTCTCTTAAAACAAAACAAACATACACACACACCAAAAACAACAACAGAACCATGGAGTCCAGTTGGTGTTACTAACTGCTTCTGGGCACAGGGTCTGCCCTGGAGTGAAGGTGATACACTCAATTTTCACTCCATTGAAGAGAAGATTTGTCTCTCTCCCAGAAGTTATCAATTGCAAATAGCTTCTTGGTTAAGGGTGAGACTTGGTGCCCACTTCCCGACCTCTGTGCTTGGATTTTGTCTGCCTTGAGCTTATGTAGGTCTTGTGCATACTGTCAACAGTCTCTGTGAGTTCATATGCTCACCAGCCCTGTTGGGTCTGGAAACCGTATTTCCACTGCCTCTGGCTCTCCTGCATAGATCTCAGACAGGCTCATATTTTAAGTACCCAGACCCCAGCTTGTGGCACAATTTTGAAGACTTTGGAATCTTAAGTGCATGGAATCAAGATGGAGGAAGCCGATCACTGAGGAAAGGTCTTCGAAGGTTATGCTCACTACTGCTCCTGGCCTCCTTCCTCTGTGTGCTGGTTTGCTCCCTGTGAGCAGCTGTGGTCACAGACCCCTGCCACGGCAGAATGAGCCACTCCGGTCTCCATGCTCTTTCCACGACGATGGACGGAGGCCCTCTGACACCAGGAGACAAAATCACTGTATTCTATTTGACTATTTCTCTCATGGATTTTGTCACAAAAAATAACTAATACACCTAGGCTAGATTCAAACTCATGGTCCTCCTGCCTCAGCCTTCCCAGTGCTGGGATTACAGGCATATGCCACCACATTATTGTTTTTTATTTATTTTATTTATTTATTTATTTATTTATTTTGTTTTTTCTTCGAGACAGGGTTTCTCTGTATAGCTTTGCACCTTTCCTGGAACTCGCTTTGGAGACCAGGCTGGCCTCGAACTCACAGAGATCCGCCTGCCTCTGCCTCTCGAGTGCTGGGATTAAAGGCGTGTGCCACCACCGCCCGGCTGTTTTTTATTTTGAAATAAGCTCTTACTATGTAGTCCAGACTGGCTTTGAATTCAAAACCCTCTTGTTGCCTCAACATCCTGGGTACTGGGATTACAGGAGTGCACCACCACACCAAGACACTCTCTCTCTCTCTCTCTCTCTCTCTTCTCTCTCTCTCTCTCTCTCTCTCTCTCTGTCTGTCTCAGGGTTTCTCTGTGTAAGAACAGGTTTGGCTGTTCAGGTTGGCCTCAAACTGAGTGCTGGAATTAAATGGGTGTGCCACCACTGACCAGCCAAGACACTGTTTCACTGTTTTCAATAGTTACATTGTCATCCACTATGAAGATACATTGTTATTTTAACTTCCTCACAGCAGCTGCACAGGCCTGTAATCCCAGCACTCTGGAAGTAGAGGCAAGAAGTTCATTTTTGGCTACATAGCAAACTAGAGGTCAGTCTAGGCTACCCTGTCTCAAAATAAAAAAAAAAGAGAAAGTACTATTGGCCTAGGGAGAGACATGTGTGTTGGGGTCAGGGGAGCCTTGATGGGTAGGTAGTTCCATGAAGATTCATAGGCTGCAGGATCTTCAAAGATCAGCTCTTTGAGGAACATGGTAGGACTGTGTTGAAGAGAACAGATTGATACTGTGCAGACCAGATTAGTGTGAGTGACTTCCCAGCTCCTCAGCGTTGTGGACTACCCACCAGAGAAGATTGTTCGGACACAGGTTTAAGCCAATAGAAAGTCGTTATTAGCTGGCGGGCCACTACACTGGGTATCTGAGATCCTAGTGTGGCCCCGAGCCTTTCTCAGGGTGAGCTTTTAAGCACACAAAAAAAGCATATCTTGGATTGACATACTTCAGTTAACAAGAACAGTTAGTCAGAAGCAGAACTACAGAAGCCAAAAGGCAAGGTTAGTGCATTTAGAGACTTTCCCAGAACTATGGACTTTGATGGATCAGGTCTTTGTTTTCATTTTGGCAGGTGGTGCTGTCTACATGCTAGGTTTTATGGCCTGAATGCTACTTCCATCATGAAGTCGGTTGTGCTAAGTTCACCTGTTACAATCAGACTGAAAGAGAAGGTGGCCTAACTCCCTGTCTATAGGTCCCATCCCCAGGGGGAGAAGGAGTTCCAACAACATACAAGGAAACTCACCTCCAAACTTACACCTAAAGCAATCGATGACTCCCCCCGCCCCCAAAAAAAAAACAACTGCTCCGGGCCAAAGTCAGATGCCAAAAGATCTTCCCACTCTGCCTGCAATTATCCATCACCCACTTTCCTGCCGCTGGCTAACCGTGATTAATTCCTGTGGCAGCCACAGGAATCATGCCTAATGAATTTCTAATGAACTCATTTGGTGTTAATGCAGTGTGTAATTCTGCAGGACACTCATTATGACTTAGCCCTATTAAGCCTCTAGTTATTGGGAACTACTATTGCTCCAAGCTCAGAAGCAAAGACAAGTAATTATGTAGAGCAAGCGCTAAATTATGGAAAGGATTGGACATAACACAGAATGCCAAGAAGTGGCCTGGCCACACCTGTGTTTCTCTTTCTTTGGGGTACCTGAAGGTCAAAGTGTTTTAGGGGCATTCAAAGGCCCCTGCCCCTAGAAGATCCATACACACACACTCCCCCTGTCAGCTGCTTAGGCCTGAATCACTAACATAAGGAAGGATGCTTTTGTATTTGAAGTTCTGTTCCAGGCTGATACCAGAGTCCACAGGGCAGTCAGAGATAGTTTATCTCATCTGATCATCAGAGAATACCATTTGCTATCATTAAACCCCCTTGATAGATAAGGAGGTTGAGGTTCACAGAGGTGAGGCAACGGAGTTCCAGAACTTATACCCACTGGCAGCAGCCAGGTGGATTCTCTTTCCACTTACCTCTCATTTCTTGCCAACTATGATTTTCAGGTATGTATGACTTATACTTCCACCTAGAGCTAGTGTTAGAGGTTGGAGCCCTTTCTAATAGTTTATCCATGTGTTCTTCTTACCTTGTATATTATTCTATTTTTCTCTTGCTATAACAAAATAAGAGAGGTACCTTTAAAAGAAAGGAAATCTACTTTGTACACAATTTTGGAAGCACTGAGTTCAAATGGCATACCAAGTCTTGCAAGGGCTCCCTGACTACATCATGTTATTGCTAATAGCTTGGGAGTACTTCTGTGAGATAGAGCACACGTGGTATGACGGTAGTCCAGATTTAGACATGGTGGTACATGTCTGTAATCCCTTGGTGGTACATGTCTGTAAACCCTTAGAAGGCTAGAAGGCTAGGTCAGGAGGATTGCCAACAGTTTCAGGCCACTCTGAACGACATAACAATGCCTATCTCAAAAACATAAACAAGGGCTGATTTTTGATAGAGTACTTGCCTGGCATATAATGAGGCCCTGGATGCATGGTAATGCATGCCTAAAATGCCAGCACTGCAAAGGGGCAGGCAGGAGGACCATGAGTTCAAGGTCATCCTTGACTACAAAGGGCCCACCTGGAATACATATCACCTGTCTCAAAAACAAGCAAGTAAAAGAGGTTTAAAACAGCATTTTAAAAAATAATTTCCCACCGGGCAATGGTGGCACACACCTTTAATCCCAGCACTCAGGAGGCAGAGCCAGGTGGATCTCTGTGAGTTCAAGGCCAGTCTGGTCTACAGAGTGAGATCCAGGACAGGCACCAAAATCACACAGAGACACCCTGTCTTGAAAAACCAAAAAATCATTTCCCAGGATTCTGTAGATCAAGAATTTGATCAGGGTGTAGCTGGATGGTCAAGTGCACCCCCATGGATTTAATGACCAACAGCTGGGCTGGTTTCACTCAGATGTCCAACATCTCAGTGCTCCTCAGTATGGCTCCCCTCTCTCTTTTATGTGACTTGCTTGGGTTTCCTCCCAACATAGCAGCCTCGGGATGGCTGGATTCCTTCCTAGATGGCTCCTTCCCAGTCTTCTTCAAGCATGGGTTCAGAAATGTCCAAGCATTGCTTCTACCACAAATAATCAAGAGGAGGATAATAGATTTTCTTCTTGACAGATGGTGGGGATGATACAAGGCTTGCTGGCAGCCACCTTGGGAAACTGCCACTGTGGGAATTTGTACTGAACATCAGGGTGGCTGTCTGAACACACTGTGTTCTGAAAGTGTGCACTGAATGGGAACATGTGTATGTGCATATTTATGTGTGTGTGCACCTGTTGGTTTAACAGGCAAGGCCATTTGGGCACAAGTGAAGAACTGTGTCTGCCTAGACACATAAAGGAGATGTGCACACACGGGTCTCTCTGTTGTCCCGTGCTAGGGGCTGTATCAGGAGGAAAAAGGAAATGTGTGCGAACTTAGTAGGGGAAGTTCATAGGGCTGACCCTCATTAGCAGCATCTTTCTTGGCTGGGATCCCTGAGAGCTAGTCTTAGACGATGTAACAAAGTAATCATTACTGGTATCTTGTCCTTCCCTGGGAGGCCTTGGGTCCGCAGCCAAGCGGAAGACACTGCCCTTGTCATAACCCATCAAAACCACCACGCCAGCAGTAAAAAAAAAAAAAAAAAAAAAAAAAAAAGTAGAAGTCCACATCTCTTTCATCCCAGAAAAACTTCCAGGCCGAACAGCCAATGGGAAAGCTTTATCACTGTCACCCCCTTCCGGCCCCACCCACGGTGCTGTAAAGCTCCTGAATGCTTTCTCTCTTCTGGAAGAGCAGGAAGCCAGAGCTCAAGGCTGCTAGCAGGGTGAGGCCTCCTGCCTGGGGAAGGCTTCTCCTTTAACTACATATGTTCTGGAATAAGAAAATCCAAGGGTGCTATGTGTGGTCCTTCCTGCAGGCCTGTAAACCAGCTACTCAGGTGGTTAAGCGGAAGGATCTTAGGTTTGGTCCTGTAGGCAAGCCAGCTTGGTCTACAGAATGAGACCCTGTCTAAAATTGGGAAGGAGAGGCAAAAAGACAATACCTCATCGGGTAAAAGCACTCACCACCAAGCCGGATGACATGAGTTCAATCTCCAGATCCCACATGGTAGAAGGAGAGAATAGACTGCCACATGTTGTCCTCAGATCTCATACATGTGCACACCATAAACGCACACACACACACACACACACACACACACAAATTTAAATAAAAAAAAAATTAAGAGGTAGCAAGAGTGATGGTCCTGCCATTAAAAGTACTTGTTCTTCGCCAGCCGGTGGCAGAGCCAGGCAGATCACTGTGAGTTCGAGGCCAGCCTGGTCTACAGAGCAAGCTCTAGGACAGGCACCAAAACTACACAGAGAAACCCTGTCTCGAAAAACAAACAAACAAAAGAGAGTACTTGTTCTTGCAGAGGACTCAGGTTCGATTCCCAGAACCCACATGGCGGTTCACAACCCTCTGTAACTCAGTTTTAGGTGATCCAGTGTACTCTCCTGATCTTCTTGGGCATCAAACACACATTCATACATAAAAATATAAATGAATAAATCCAATTTTTAACATTTCTAATTAAAAAAGAATGAGGAAGACAAAGGAGAGAGTGAGAAGGGAGAGAGGGAAGGAAAGAAAAAGAAAGCCAGGCATGGATGTGGTGGTGTGTGGTTGTAGTCACAGCACTTGGGAGGCTACGGCAGGAAGATCACCCTAAGTTCAAGGCCATCCTGGGCTGCATAATGGGTTCTTGTATTTAAAAAACAAAAACAGCCAGGCGGTGGTGGCACACCCCTTTAATCCCAGCACTCAGGAGGCAGAGCCAGGCGGATCTCTGTGAGTTCGAGGCCAGCCTGGGCTACCAAGTGAGTCCCAGGAAAGGCGCAAAGCTACACAGAGAAACCCTATCTCAAAAAACAAACAAATAAATAAATAAATAATAAAAATAAAAATAAAAAAAAAAACAGACACAAAACTGAATAGAAAGAGGAGATGAGAAGTACAATGGCGATGGGGGGTAGCAGAGTAGAGACTTGATCCTTGGGGAAATTACTGTCATTTCTGAGACATGGCCTCATGTAGCCCAGACTGGCCTCAAACTTTCTATGTAGCTGAGGCTAGCCTTGTCCCATCTCCTTAGTAACTATCATTATAGGTGTGCACCACCATGCCTGACTTCAAATATTCTGTAAGAGCAAGTAAATGGTAGCTGGAAACATTACGCATCCTTTTACTTCCCATTTGTGAGAGTCTGTCTATAGGACCAAGCCAGTCAAGTGGAGCGGCTAGATCAAAGATCACTGGTAGTGTGTCCTCTGTGAGGGTTCTGCCAGTCAACACACACCCCCTCCCCAGCAGTGTTTGAAACCACCTCTTCTGCCTTCCCACCTGAGCTGGGTGTGAGGGGATATCAGGTATAGCCTGGTCAGAATGAAGGGTAGCACCCTCCCCAGAGAAATCCATGGCACAAAAAGACAGATAATGTGCCTGAGGACAGGGGTCCCTATGTTTTGGCTAGTACAGAGACCTGTCCCCAAAAGAGCCCAATCAGAGGGGGCATTCTGTTTCCTGTGGCCTCTGCCTAGAAGGAAGATTTTCAGCCTGAGAGTTCAAAGACAGGGATTGGTCCCAGTTCTGATACTCCAGCTGGGCGGGTGGCCTTGGCCTATGGACTAACTCCAGACACAGCTGTAAGCATCCACATACATGTCTCTCACAGCCTTAACACACTGAGCCCAGAGGTTATGCAACCTGTCCAAGCTCATTAAACAGCAGAATGCGGATTTGAACCCATTTAACACCATATTTCACTTTGGGCTGGAGCCGCAGTTTATCCCTCAGTGAGGCAAAGCTGTCCTATTTTTCCTCAGCTTTCCCTCTCAGGAAATGAGGTGTTGGGTGCTCAGTGGAAAGGGCTGTGGAGCCCCTGGGTAAGAAGATCAAGTCTCCCTTCTATTCCTCCTAGGCAGGCCTCCCAGGAAGCCTCATGGCTTTCTGGCTTTGCGGGATTCAAGTTAAACTATGAGCTCCCTGGTGAACAGAGAGGTCCCACTGTGACATGTCTCCGTCCCTAGGGCTGATCACAGGGTGGGACCAGCCTAGATGTGCTGATAGAGATTGATGAGAAGGGCTGAGAGTCGAGTAGAAGGAAAACCCTGGAGAGAGGAGAGAAAGAATGGGGACAGGAAGGAACAGAAAGAAGAGAGAGGAAGGAAGAAAGGCCTCAGGAACAAAGATAGCAAGCCTCCCAGGCAGCTGGCAGCCCTGGAGACAGATACTGTGAGTTGGAGCCCCCTCTAGTGGTCACCTCCATACAGCCTGCCCCGGGGGAGGTGCCAGCAGGAACCCTACCTGCTAAGGGTAAGAGGACCACACACCAACTACCCAAGGGAAGCCAGCTGATAATAACAACCACCGTATCCCCGCAAAAGAACCACATAGACAGCTGGAAGGAGGGAAGCGCTCTTCTCAGCATCACGTGGCAAGGTGGAAAGAGTCCCCAAGCTTCCTTGACCTGGGACTTCTTTACATTTGCCTCCAATGACTTCTTCCCTCCTTCACACCTGTATCACTGGCTTGGTCACCCCTGATGGGGCCAGCCCATACACACCACAGAGCAGGCCAGTGACACTACACCAACGACACCCAGAGCCAAAACACCAAAGACCTCCAGAGACCATCAAGGTGCTCGTTCAGTTGTCTACTCAACAAATACGTGCTGAGTGCCCACTGTGCATGTCAAACTGCAGATCCTGGGGGCACAGCAAAGACAGACACACACAAAAAAGATGGAGGCAGGGTGGGGCCAGCCTGGGCTATGCAGCAACTCCTGGTGAGACCCTGTCCAAAACAAACAGCTGGGGGAAGGGGGAAGCCAGGTGCATATTGGTACAGGTCAGTAACCCCAGAACTCAGGAGGTGGGGGCAGAAGGATCAGTAGTTCAAGATCCTCCTTGGCTATACACTGAGTTTGAGGCCAGACTGGGCTACATGAGACCTTGTCTCAATTGAGAAGGGGTGATGTACACCTGTAATCCCAGCATCTATGAAGTAGAGGCAGGAAGATTAACTCAATAATTTAAAGCTAAATTGAGCCATAGAGCAAGAGCCTGATCATGAAATAAAAAGGCAGGGGATGATTCTCGGTGGTGGATTACTTGCCCAGCCTGCTCAGGGCCTAGCCTGGGTTCCCAGGAAGGAGGAGGAGTGTACAATGGACGGTGCACAAATACTTGAAAAGGTTATTTTCAGATTGGGAGAGAAAGGAAGGGCCTGGTCTGACAAGGAATGTTTGTATAGACACCATGTGGGGAGGATGCAGAATGGAGGCCAGTGGAGGGGGTTCAGGTGAAGGTTCAGCTTGTTCAGAACCTCCTGCCCCTGAGGCAGCGGGAGTGTAGCATCCCCAGTGCGTGAATGGAAGGGCAGTGAGTGTGGTTGAAGCTTAATGGTAAGAGAAAAATGAGATTAGCTACAGCGAGAGGCTGTGGACTGCACATGTCCAGGGCTTTGGATTTGCTGCTGAGGACCAAGTCAGCCATCGGACAGCTTTGGGGGGCGGAGATGGGGGCGGGACAGCTTTGGGCTTGAGTAGATTTGCATTGACTGGTTGATGTATTGACTGATTCCGGGATAGCCCTGGTTAGCCTGTAACTCACTGTGTAGACCAGGCTGGCCCTGAACATTGGGACCCTCCTGCCTCTGCTTCTTAACAGCTGGGAGTCAAGGACTGAGTCATCACATTTGACCTGACTTGAGCATGCTTGTTTGTTTCCTTTCTCTTTTAGATAGAATCCCATGTAGCTCAGGCTGGATTTGTACTATGTAGCCAAGGATGACCTTGAATTTCTAATCCTCTTGCCACTGTCTCCCAAGGGCTTTCTGATGTTATTTTTTCTCCTAGGTCTGATCACTTATTTGTTACATTTAAAGACTTATTTGTTAGTTATTTTTGGCTGTACTCAAACTTAGAAGTAGAAGCTCTCAGCAGAGACAGACTACATCTCTTGGCAATCTGTTCCAGGCTGTTTTCTTTGGCTTCCTTCATTCTCTTGGCCAAAAGTTTAGCATATTCTGCAGTCTCCTCATTTTTCTTGGTGTGTTGATTCTTCAGAGCAATAGACCAGTGTTTGTGTTTTAGGACACAGAGTTACAAGACACTGAATCTTTGGTGTTTTGGTCCTGGGTTTCTTCCCTTCTTGGTTTAAGGGCTTTCTGATTAACAAATTAGCGGACATCATCTACTTTAGAGATATTGAAAAGCTTTTAGATTCTGCTAGCTCTTTTGATCCCCAACCTCTAAGGCACTGTAGCATCTATCCCTTAAGGAAAATCCTTCTCCGCTGCCCTCCACCCCCCGTTATTTTTAAATAATCAAGTTGAGAGCACTCAGATTGACATCCATAATGTATCCCAAACAGACTTACACTTCCTCTCTCCAGTTCTCCTTGAACTATAACAACCATGTGCCTGACTCAACAGCGGGCACACTCTGCGTGGGTCAAGACACCCTGCTTCATAAGAAAACCTTGTTTGTTGTTCCCACCACTGATGTGGACCACATGACCTTCACTCTTAACCCAGAGCATCAGCAGCTACTTCTGTAGCGATGGGTTTCTTACTAAGCTTATGGCCCTCATCCACATCAATAACTTACTGACAGCTGGCGGCTGGGAAGGAGATACTCAGCTTCATCCTAAAGGGCTCATCAACTAGGAGGTGCCATGAAAAGGAGCTGACTTCCATTTTAACAGGTTCTTCCATCTGCTTTGTGGAGAAAAAATGCTATAACCAGTGAGTGAGCACGGAAGCTGGAAAACCAATGAAGCTCTGTGATCAGGAGTCAAAACCATAAAGATTTTTTTTTTTTTTAAGGAAAGAGTTACTTTGGCTCACAGTTGGAGTAGCTACAATTAATAGCTCTGGGGAAGGCGTGGCAGCAAGAGCTAGAGGGTGAGACAACTAGTTACATTGTGTCTGAAGAGATACAATACTGATGTAGTGAATTTAAAAGCAAGGTGGGGGCTGGGAGAGATGACCTTTAATCCCAGCACTCAGGAAGCAGAGGCAGGCAGATCTCTGTGAGTTCGAGGCCAGTCTGGTCTACAAAGCAAGTTCCAGGACAGCCAGGGCTGTTTCACAGGAAACCCTGTCTCAAAAAAACACACAAAACAAGACAAAAAACAACAAAAAAGACAAGGTGGACAGGACCTGCAGGGGAGCATTTGAATGCAGGAGAGCACAGAACAGACTAGGTGCTTTCCATTCCTACTCCAGGCTGGGTGGGTGGGTGGGGAGACCACTCAGCATCTCCCAGGTCACCAAGAGGAGGAGGAAGTGTCCAAGACTCTGGCAGGAGGGAATGGAGGCCCACAGAGCTAGAACTTGTGAATGTTCAGAATGTGGAGACCCAAGGACCCTCCTACAACTCTCTTTTTGCCTGCTACCCCGTTCCCCACACCCACCCCTCTCTCCTCTTCCTCCCTTTTCTATCCTTCCCTCTGCAGTTCCTTCCCCACTACACACAGACACACACACACACACACACACACACATATGTACATGCTCGCACCCACAAAGGGATGGGGAAGGGGGCTTCTCAGGAGGAAGGCAGCTGGAGGAAGTGCTGTTTCTGTGAGGTGTCTGAAGCTCTCTGCCTCATGGCTCACGGCAGAGCTCCTCCCCAAACCCACGGTTCACAATGGGAGGCCAATTTGTCTCCCTGGGACCTCTGGCAATTTCCCGAACCATTTGTAGTTGTCATATTGAGAAGCAATAGGTCTGGCACAGAATAGGGTTGTGGGCATCATGCCTGCACTGGGCGGGGCCTCAGGACACAGAATGTCAACAACGCTGAGGCTGAGACCCAGCCCCAGGCTCTGCTGTCACAGCTGGCAGAGGCTGCATTCCCGGGAGGTTCCTCTGTCAGCGTGTAGTCATCTCTCAGTGGGAGCTGTGCGGTCATGCTGTCTTGACACTGTCCTTTCCATTGCGGAGTGGGCAGAAGTATTCTGCCCAAGGTCCCCAAAGACAGTGAGACCGTGCTTTAGCTGGCCTCTCTCTAGTGAAGGCTTTTGGAGCTTGTGGCACTGCTCTTAGCAAAAGAACACGCTGTTTCAAGCCATGTGTATCTTCCTGGTGAGTGCAATGTGCTTAGGAGGTAAGAACTGCCTGGGCTGAGGCAGTGTGGGAGGGCCTCTGAGACCGTCTGTGTGCTCCAGCAGGGCCACTCCACCAGGCTGCACAATGGAGCACTGCATGGAGCTAGGGGATGCCACTACCTTACGGAGCTGGTAAAGATTATGGGGCTGGGGGAAGCAGCAGGTTTTGTCTTGGATGCAAAAACATATTGCTTAGCCAAAGTCTTAATTTGCTTTCTGTTGCTGGGATAAAAACACTAATCGAAAGGGCTGGGCAGTAGTGGTGCAAGGGCCAGGTGGGGGTGGTGCACGCTTTTAATCCCAGCACTCGGGAGGCAGAGCCAGGAGGATCTCTGTGAGTTCGAGGCCAGCCTGTTCTACAGCGCGAGATCCAGGACAAGCACCAAAACTACACAGAGAAACCCTGTCTCGAAAAAAAGAAACAAAACAAAACAAACGAACGAAGGAACAAAAACTGACCGAAAGCATTTCTGGAGAGGAAAGGGATTTACTTGGCTTACAGGGCATGGTCCTCAGAGAAGCTGAGGAAGGAACTGAAGCAGAGACCATGGTGGGTTGCTGCCTCCTGACTTGTTCTTCATGGCTTACTCAGCCTGGTTTGTGTGTGTGTGTGGTCTTTTTTTTTTTTTTTTTTTTTTTTTTTTTTTTTTTTTTTTTTGGTTTTTCGAAACAGGGTTTCTCTGTGTAGCTTTGCACCTTTCCTGGAACTCACTCTGCAGATGAGGCTGGCCTCGAACTCACAGAGATCCGCCTGCCTCTGCCTCCCGAGTGCTGGGATTAACGGCATGCGCCACCACCGCCCGGCTCAGCCTGGTTTTTTAATACAACCAAGGCCCTCCTGCCCAGGGGTGGCACTGTCCATAGTGGGCTAAGAGACATAACACATCAACCATCAATCAAGAAAATGCCCCTCACAGGCTTGCCTAAAGGTAAATCTGATGGAGGCACTTGCTCAGTTGAGGTTCTGTTTTTCAGGATTAGTCTAACCTGTGCTGACCAAACATACACACAAACAAACACCTAGCCAACAAGGCGGATAAGGTTCCAAAACAAATAAACAAACAAACAAACAAACACCTAGCCAACGTGGCAGACAGGGTTCCCAAGTCAATAAGGTCTGGGTTGGGACATAGTCTAGTGACTGAGAGTGTGTAGTGTCTGGCTTCACTACCCGAAGACATGGTGTGAAATGAAATTGGACTGGATGTCTTGCCCCTCCCCACACCTTGCAATTGAATGGTGACTCACAAATGAAACCGCCAATCTTACTGGAAAAACAAAACAAAAATGCCAGGTGTGGTGACTTATATATGTCATCTCAGAACCTTAGAGGCTGAGACAGGGGGGTTGCAGTGAGTTAAAGGGCAGCCCATGCTAGCATGTGTCCCCAAAACAACACAATGAAGTGCCTATCCATTCAGGACGCCCCAGGAAAGCATCCACCCACCCATGGCCTCTTTCCCCAGAGCACTGTCAGGTTTCCCTTTGGCCCCTCCTGTTATTCGTCGAAACCTCATTTTGCTTGCATTCTTGTTTGGACAGAGATTGTCTGTAGTTGGCTTTTCTTCCCCCTCCTGCCTTCTCACCCCTCCTAAGTAAGTTCTGGGGAGCTCATTGGTACCTGGCCTAACCAGTACATGGTTCTGGGTATGAACCACAGTGCTAACAGTAAAAATAATAGAATTAACAATAACAGAGTAGATATGGTGGCAAACACTTGCAATCCTAGCACTTAGGAGGTGGAGGTGGAGGATCAGGAATTCTAGGTCATCATCAGCTATATACTGAGTTTGAGGCCAGCTTGTGTTTTGTGGGATCCTGTTCTAAAACATCAAAAATAAGCATAGTAGTAATTATAATACATTTGGGGCCTAGAACTGGCAGTGGGGGTCTAGAGGGGGATGACTTTCTCCATGTTGCACCCTGAAGAAGCATCTTTCTTCTACCTAGCATGGTCCTCACTCTTCCATAGTTAACCAACAGGATCAACAGAGGCCCTGGACAGCAGACAGGAGGCACTGTTCTCTGTGTATAGACTCCCCAAGCTGTTCAAGAGCTTAGGATCTTCCACTGCAGAGTGAACTATGCAAGCCAGTCCCTCTGCCTATACCCACTTCATTCCCCTACCTGGGATGCTGAGCTGGCTCCGGTCGGGGGGGGGGGGGGGGGGGTCCCTGTGGTTTATCAGAGCCTTGAGACTTAGGCTGCAGGCCTCCCTTTGGTGAACATAGTGCCACAAACAGGAGGCCAGCCCAGAAGACTTCTTCACACACCCTCTGTTCTAAGGAGGAGCAAAAAGAGGAAGAGGAGGAGGAGGAGGAGGAGGAGGAGGAGAAACCACCCTTCCAAGCCTCCTGAAATGTACACCATCACCAGCCTAATTTAAAAATAAATAAATAAATAAATAAATAAATAAATAAATAAATAAATAAAAGTAATAAGAGGAAGGATCACTATGTACTAGGAACCTTTAGATGGGGAGGTAGCCAGGCCAGCAAACACACTGAGACAGGGCTGGTCTAGGGGGTTGGGGTTTGGGTGGGGGCACTCTGCTTCTTCCGTCTTTGCTCTGACCTCAGAACTCTGCACATTTGTTCATTCTGTCCACACATACTCAAGCCTACTATGTGCTTAGTTGCCCTGGGCCTGGTCAGCATCCTGCTTTTCCAAAGGAGTTGAGGTGCCAAGGAGCATGGTGTTTCAGCCGGTAGAGTCCTAGGTGAGAAAGCGGTCCAACTGGGGGACCAAGAAAGCATGGGGCTGTTTGATGGGGCTATTTGTTGATGTTGCCATAGCCATCCTCTGCCCCCCAGATTGTCTTTCAGCGGATTCGGGGCCCGTAAGCCACGTGTGGCCTTATTGTTCGTGACTGTCCCCAGAGTTTCTCAGTCAGGACTGATTCTGTGTCCCTGGAGCTTCTCTGCTGCCTCGGCTGGAGACACACGATAGGGCAAAATGCCCATTGGATGACTCGGTGCCAAGTTACGATCTGTCATGGAGAGAACAGAGGCAGGGGACATCAGATATGTGTTCAGCACAATGACAGTTACACACAGAAGTGTGCCAGATGTGGGAGATCCCTAGGGGAACTGCTGGGGGATGGAAGAGAAATAGTGTGTGCGGGACAATTCTAGAGATGGGGGTGACTGCTGGGAACGCGGCAAAACGGGATGTGGGCTAGGAGGGCAGGTAGGCGTGGCCAGGAAAAGCTGGCTGGGAAGATGTCTGGAGCTACCATCCGGATGCAGACCTGTGAAGAGGACGACGGGTCCAAAGTGAGGAGAGGGGATCTGGCTCCCTGGGAATTAGAGAGACAGAAATGACACGCGGAGGCTGAGTGGAAGAAATGGGAGCAGGGGGATTCGGACCAGTGAGAGGCCAGGTGTTGGTGGCACAGTGTCCCAAGGCACATTCTGGGGTTTGATTTCAAATCAGCTAGGAAAAGCTGGACGCAGTGGTGTATGTCTGTGACCTCGGTTCTGGGGAGGCGGAGGCCATCTTGGGTGCCCTGGTTTGCTGTTCTCTGTTATTGTGGTAAAACACTGACCAAACGCGGCTCCTGGGAAAAGGCCCTGTTTCATCTCACAGCTTCCAGTCTACCTAAAAGAAGAGTCAGGGCAGGGACTCCAGAGTAGAGCCCGGAGGCAGGAACTGAAGCAGAACCCACGGAGGAACACTGCCTGCTGACTTTTTTTTTTTTCCACACAAGCCAGTACCACCTGCCCACAGGTGGCACCTCCCACATCAAACATTAATCAGGAAAAAGCTCCTACTGGCTTGATTGCAGGCTAATCTGACGGAAGGTATTTTCTCAGTTGAGGTCTCCTCTTCTCAGATGACCTTTGCGTCAAGGCGATGAAACATTAACCAGCGCACATTAGCCTACACAGTGAGTTCAAAGTCTAGACTACATACTAAGACCCTATCTCAAAACAAAAGCCAAAACAAACCAGAGCTGGGAGAGCTGGAGAGCTGGCTTTATGGTGAAGAGCACTGGTTGCTCTTCCTAGAGGATCTAGGTTCAATTCTCATCATCTGCATGGCCGTAGACCACTGGCTGTAACTGTAGCTCCAGCAGGTCAGATGCCTTCTTCTTCTTCTGGCCTCCACAAGCACCAGGTAAGCATGTGGTTTATAGGTATAAATGTAAGCACCCATATACATAAAATTTTAAAAATTAGAAAAAGAATAAAAGAGACACCAACGCTGGCACAATGGAGCAAAGGTACCTGTTTTCAAGTCTGATGACCTGGGTTCCAGCCCAGGGACACACAAGGAGGAGGGAGGGAGCTGACTCCGTCCTCTGACTTCCACATACATGTTGTGGCACGCACTCCGGTACATGGATACAAATACACAAATACATGAATATGCGTTTCTTAAAGCTATAAACAAACTGTTACTTGGGGTCCCGTAAACAACCCTAGTGGAACTATTGGTCACAAAAAAATAAAAATAAATAAAAATTAAAAAGACAGGAAAACAGGGGGACAATTGGGAAGAAGAGAGGAAGCATCTAGGGAAGGAGAAATGGAGATAAAGGAATGAGGGGATACGATCCAAATGCATCACGTGACACATGAAAATGTCAAGATGAAACCATCGTTAAGCATAGTTAATACAGTAATGGGCAGTGGTGGCACACACCTTTAATACCAGCATTCAGGAGGCAGAGGCAAGCAGATCTCTGTGAGTTCGAGGCCAGCCACAGAGTGAGTTCCAGGATAGCCAGGGCTACATAGAGAAACCCTCTCTCAAAAAAAAACCAAAAACGAAAAAGAAAAAAAAAAAAAGAAAGGAAAGAAGAAAAACATCAGAATACCTGGGAATGGAATACCAAAACACTTGTCAGAGAACTTGCTTACAATGTATGAGGTCTTGGGCTCCATCCCCTGAATTGCAAAAGGTGTGTTGGGGGGCGGGGATGGACAGGGGTGTTGGAGAGAGAGCTCAGTGGGTAAGAACGCTATTTCAAAATCTAAAAGGAGAAAACATCAACAAATAAAAACACTTGGTTCTGATCTCAGCTTCTTTCCTATAAAATAGGACTACACTTTTTTTTGTTTGTTTTGGTTTTTTTTGTTTGTTTGTTTGTTTTTGGTGTTTTTGAGAGTTTTTTGAGGTTGAGACAGGGTTTCTCTGTGTAGTTTTGGTGCCTGTCCTGGATCTCACTCTGTTGATCAGGCTGGCCTCGAACTCACAGAGATCTGCCTGGCTCTGCCTGCCGAGTGCTGGGATTAAAGGCGTGTGCCACCCGCCCAGCTCTGCCTCCACTTCTTAAATGCTGGAATTATAATGAGTTCCACCACCCCTGGCAATGCCATCTGATTCTAAAATTCTCAAGTGTCAAGAAATTTTACTTAAAAAACAAAAAGACAAGAAATTTTACTTTTGTTTTAATTTTTATTTTTTTATCCATCTAAAACCTTAAAAACCACTTCTAGCTACCAGGTTGTATTAAAACAGGAAACTAGCCAGGCGTTGGTGGCGCACGCCTTTAATCCCAGCACTCGGGAGGCAGAGCCAGGCGGATCTCTGTGAGTTCGAGGCCAGCCTGGGCTACCAAGTGAGCTCCAGGAAAGGCACAAAGCTACACAGAGAAACCCTGTCTCGAAAAACCAAAAAAAAAAATAAAAAATAAAACAGGAAACTGGCTTTGTGCTGTGGACTGCTGGGCTGGTCTCTCAGCCTTCCTGGAACTGGTTATCTACAAGATTCTAACAACTAGCTAGCAGACAACTCTAATTCCAGCTAGAAAGAAGGCTCAGTGGAGCCGGGTGGTGGTGGCAGATCTCTGTGAGTTTGAGGCCAGCCTGGTCTACAGAGTGAGATCCAGGACAGGCACCAAAACTACACACAGAAACCCTGTCTCAAAAAAAAAAAAAAAAAAAAAAAAAAAAAAAAAAAAAAAAAAAAAAAAAAAGAAAGAAAGAAAGGAAAGGAAAGGAAGGAAGGAAGGAAGGAAGGAAGGCTCAGTGGTTAAGAATACTGTCTATTCTTCCAGAGGACTCTGATTCCATTCCCAAGACCCACATGGCTGCTTACAACTGTCTATAACTCCAGTTCTAGGGGAGTCTACACCCTCTTCTGCCTTCAGTGGGCACTGCATGTATGTGGTATATACATGTAGGCAAAACACCCATACAGATAAAATAAAATTAAAAAATTTTAATGAAGGTGCCAGAGAGATGGCTCAGCAGTTAAGAAGAACACTTTTTCTTGCAGAGGACCCAGGTTCAGTTCCAAATACCACATGGTGGCTCCCAACCATCTGTAACTCCAGTTCCAGAGGATCTGATACCCTCTTCTGACCTGCATGCGCAGCAGGCACACATGTGGTGCACATACATACATATATGCAGACAAAACACTCACACACATAAAATAAACCTAAAAAACAAGTTTAAGTCACAACTGAAAGTATTTAAATTCAGCTTCCATAGACAAAGTTTTGTGGGAATACATCCATACTTACTCATTTAAACCTTACCCAGCTGCTTTTGTTATAATGGCAGAGCTGAGTCATCATAAAGAGGCCTTGAACAAGAAAAGCTCAAAGCATTTCTTCTCCAGCCTCTGAGAGCAAAGGGATGAGTGAGAACTGAGTGAAAAATGAAATAAAAAAGAAAGGACGTGACGGCTCCTAGTATGGTGGAGGAGAAAGTTTACTGTAGATAAAAGGGAGGGCCTAGCCAGAGGCAGGGGCATCTAGGAGAGTCTGGAGTGGACATGACCAGACTGAGCTGGACCATGTGAGGAGGATGGGGAGGAGACAGCCAATCCAAGAGACCAGGAGAGTGAAGAATAAGTGAAAAGGCCAAGTAGCCAAAATGGCTGGATTCTATAGGGAAGGGCAGCCCAGCTCCTGGGCTGGAGAAGTTTAGGGTAACGGGTGGGGTATGCCAGCCATACCCTGTAACAGGTAGAGACTGAGAGATGCAGAGAGAACCTGGCAGCCAGGTCCGATTTGATATGCTAATGGACACCTCAGTTAACCATTTGTCCTGAGTTTCGAGACCTAACCAGGACCTCTGCCTGAAACCATACTTGCCCACCATGGGAAGAATGTTGTCTGAGGAGACCCAGGGTCCCCCTGGAGACTCTGGAGGAGGGAAGTCACTGAGGCAGAGCAAGAAAGACACCATGGGTAACTTCAACTAGGAGGGACCTTCAGAAAATCAAGCTCAGTTCAGTCCCCTCCCTTTAAATAAGAACAGCTAAGCCTGCAGCATCCCAGGGGCCACACAGAAGGCGGTGAACAGCAAGTTCTGGAAGCTGTCTCTCTCTTAGCTGGGGAGACACATAAACTGGGAGACCTAGGGAGTCATAATGTGCAGTCCAACTGTGCCTTGGAGCCCAGCGGCCTCTTTTTGCTCAGCTGTGATTTCTCGATGAGAAAGAGGAGGTGCCTGTAAAATCTGCTTCCTTGCCTTTCATGCTTTGGTTCTTGGCACAGCACCCACGTTGATTCTGGAGCTAAACCCTTGGTTTCCGCAGTCAGATTGTTACCCAGGCTCAGAGAATTACAAAGATTCTCCCCCCCCCACTCCCCACCTCCACACATACACCTTCAAAGCACAAAAGACACTCTGCTTCCCAGGGCTCTGAAGCAACATCTGATCTGCTTTGGGTAAATAAAGAAAAGCAGAGAAACGGAGGGCAGCCCTGGACACTCAGTGGCTGTTTTCCTCATCGCCATCCTGGCTTCCCAGCTGCTGGTATCCAGCAGCATACAGACTATTTCCTTGTGGAGTGAATGGAGAGTGCTACCCTGGAGGAACTCTGGAGGCCGCCTCTCTGGAACCTGGGGAGATAATGGACAAAGTTGGAAAAGCCAAATGCCGGCTCTCTTGTTTGTGATCCCAACACTCAAGGAGTCAGAGATAGGATGAGCAAAACCAGCCTGGTCTGAATTGTAGGCTACTCAGTAAAACATTGTTTCAGAATAAAACAAAACAAAACCAGAACTGTTTTTAAGGGAGTGGCTGGGAACTGGTCCCCTCAAGGTTCCAGCTAGATCTGTCTGCATCCTGGCTCCACCTTCTCAAACCATCCTTCAAGGGTGTCCTCTGGAGCTCACAGATCCTTCCCTTCCTCTGCTTGGATCCTCATCTCTGATTCCTGCTCTAAACCCTAACACATCAGTCCCCTCACTCCCCAGGTGTTGTCAAAGGAAAAAGAATTTCCTACCCCTGGACCGTTGTACTACTGGTTCCCCGTCTGGGAAGCTCAATGTTGTTGTGGAATATTACTTTAACTATGTAAAGATATGTTACATTTGTTTAAGTTGCAGAATGTTACTTTAACTACACAAAGGTGTGTTACATTTGTTTACGTTGCATTTGTTTAATTATGTAAAGATGTCTTGCTGTCTCAGTTGCCTGCCTAAGGCACCTAGTTGGTCTAGTAGAAAGCTGAACTGGCCAATAGCTAGACAGTAGAGGGATAGGCAGGGCTGGGAGGCAGAGAGAATAAATAGGAGAAATGTAGGTTCAGAGGATGAGAGAGAAGAGAGAACAAGGGGGGAAAAGGGGAGATGCTGGGACCAGAAGCCAGGCAGCCACCAGCCAGACAGACATGGAGGAAAACAGGAAAGTAAGACATGCAGAATGAAAGAAAGGTAAAAAGCCCTGAGGCAAAACGTAGATAAAGAGAAACAGATTAAAACAAGAGCTAAGATAAGGCTGAGCATTCATAACTAATAACAAGTCTCCGTGTCATGATTTGGGAGCTGGTAGGTGGCCCAAAAGAAAGTATGCTATACAATGTCACGTCCTTTGTGCGTGCCCAAGGGAAGCACTTTATTTCATTGTCTTAAAAAGGGGACAAAGATGGTACCCTCCAGATCTGTGATTAAAATGTCTCTGGTGCTTCTAATGCATGCTCAGAACCAAGTGCCCCACAGCCTTCAGGGAAGCTCCAGACCTTAAACTCCTTCTTTGCCCCTTAAAGGTCAAGGCTTTCCCCATCACCAGCCACCAGCTTCCTCGTGCTCCCAATGCAGCCTGGTCTCTTGTTTACTGCCCTCTCCTGACTATGTTTTTTTCCTATGACAGCTAGATGGGCACAGAATAGGTGCTGCTGCTGGGTGGGAGACAAATCATTGGGACCCCCTTCTACCCAGCTCCCTGGGATATGTGTGAAGCACTGTCAAATGCGGTTGAGAATGTTACCTCTAAGTCCTTATCCCAAACATCATATGATTTTGTTCTTTTCTGTGAATGAGCCATGCCTCTGGAAGCAAGTTGTTTGGGCCTTTGAATGGTTGCAGTGTAGGCTAGTATTTTGTTAACTTGACACAATCTAGAGTTATCCAAGAAAAGGAAATCACAGTTGGACACCACCTCCATAGATTGGCCTGCAGGGAAGTCAGTGGGACATTTTCATACATTAGTGATTGATATGAGCGGGCCCACTCATTGTGGGTGGTGCCACCCCTGGGCAAGTGACCCTGAGGTGTATAAGAGAGCATCTGAACAAGCCATGAGGAGCAAGCCGTCCAGGAAGCAAAGCAGCACTCCTCCATGGCCTCTGCTTCAGTTCCTGCCTACTGAAGGTTCTAGTCCTGCTTGATTGAATTCCTGCTGTCTTCCCTCAACTGGAAGTGTCAGATGACATAAACCCTTTCCTCCCCAGGTTGTTTTTGGCCAGTGTTTTATCATGAAATAGAAACCCTAACTAAGCCCAGAGGGAGCCACTGTTGGTCAAGAAGCCTCTTGCTGGCAGGAGGCTGGACTGGCAGTTTGGCTGTGTGGGTCACTTTCCAATCGCTCTCTCTGAGTACCTGCTAGCTTTGGGGGCCACTGCAACAGAGTGCCTCCCCTGCTCCAGAGGGCACTGCTCTAGTCACACCCACCCCAGACAGCTATGTAGGCCCTCCAGGCAAGTCAAGCCTGGAAACCGTTAGGTAACCTTTGACCTTTGGGTCTTAAGATGGGAGGAGAAGCATCTCCTCAGTGCCTCGGCAAGAAGCCAACGATCCTCCAATCAGGATTCAAGCTGGGGATATGCCTGAGCAGGTAGAGTTCTCGCCTAGAATTCATGGAGCCCTGTGTTTGAATCCAAGCAATGTATGAATCCAGTTCACATCAGTAATCCCAGTACTCAGTATTGCAGAGTGGAGGTAGGAGGATCAAACTTCAAGGTTACCCTTGAGTTTCAGGACAGCCTGGGCTACATGTGACCTAGCTCAAATATATATTTGTGTGTATGTATATATACACATATTATTTAGTTATATATCTATGAGTATATATAAATATACAATACTTTATATAAATTATATATATAAATTTTATATACATTATATACATATATAAAATCAAGGGCAGTGAGATGGCTCAGTGGGCAAAAATGCTTGTGGAACAAGCCTAAGGACCTGAGTTCACACACACACACACACACACACACACACACACACACACACACAAATAATAACAATAATAATAATAAATAAAAATTTTAAAATATCTGAGGTTGACATTTAAGACTGATGATTGGTCCCTATGCAGGGCCTCTGATTGGTGGAACTATAAATCATGCCGTGATTGGTGTAAATACAATTCTTCATTTGCATATCACATCATCCATACCACAGTGCACCTGCACACCCCTTCTTTCTACATAACCGGTCTACACACCTCACTTTTCTTTGTTCTTGTTTTTTTGTTTTGAGAAAAGGTCTCATGTAGCCCAGGCTATCTTTAACTCCTGACTCTCCTGCCTCCACCTTGTAAGTGGTGTGAGTACAGGTGTGCATCACCAAGCCTACCTTCAGCTCCCTGCCCTAGGCCTCCCCCTGGTGCCCATCAAAAAGGCTTTTCCTGAATAGTCTTTCTTTGGCTCCACATTGTGATCATGCGTAGATCAGACACCAACAGGGAATAACACTGGGGCAAAAAGAAGAATCAAGAAGGTGGCTGGAGAGTGCCCCAGAGAAGCTAGAATGGGGAGGGGCAGGCAGACATGAAGGGGTAGCAGTATCGGTACCAAGAAGGAAGAAAACGATAAAGAGGCGGAAGTGAAGGACTCTACCTCAGATTCTGGAAGAGTTTCAGGAAACAGCCAAGCCTTCGAGGTTTTGACACCTGGAGGTTACACACTCTAACACTAGCTGCCACTGGCGGCTGCTGCCACAAGCTGTGGCAGGAAACTCAGGCAGAATCGACCAGCTGCTGGGTGCTGGGTGCTGGCTCACTGAGAATCAAAGCCTCCAGCCTGGCCACCTAGAGGTGTAAATCTCTGGCTTCTAAAGCCAGGAGTTATATTATATATCCAGTTCTTGGGGCTTGGAGTTGTAAGCTCTGAGCCTGTCAGCCCTCCTCAGAAGCCAGCTAAAACACAGCTTTTAGGAAATGGTTCCTCTCCTTCCGCCACAGGCTCTCAGGTTTGAACTGTTATAACACCAAGGGCTTTATGTGCTGAGACACCTTAACAGCCCTGTTGATTTTTTTTGTTGTTGTTGTTGTTGTTGTTGTTTGCACTTTGAAGTAGATTTTATGTCTTTTCCCAGATTTCTCTTCCTCACACCATTATCTTCTCAGCCCCTCCATAGCCTTGCCTGTCATCCCAGTAAGAAACCAAGCCTCCAGCTGGCTCAGGTCCCGGATCTGAACAATTGCCATTGTCTCCTCCTCTTTGCAAACTCCACAGAAACTAGCCTCCAGGCACCCACCCTCTCCATAGTGGATCCTCAGCCTCCGGACACACCCCACTGTGCACACTTCCCTTCACACTTCAGGCTTTCTATGCACATCTATATCATCATGGCTAATACGGGCAGTACCACTCACGTCTCTGGGATAAAGCCCAGACTCCAGCCCCATGCCAAACCTCCAGTTTCACTTCTCACTGCAGTCCAGTCCTCTCTAGGAGTTTGTCTGCCTTTTTTTTTTTTTATAAGATTACAAATTCTTTTTTTTTTTTTTTTTTTTTTTTTTTTGGTTTTTAGAGACAGGGTTTCTTTGTGTAGCTTTGTGCCTTTCCTGGAACTCACTTGGTAGACCAGGCTGGCCTCGAACTTACAGAGATCCACCTGGCTCTGCCTCCCGAATGGTGGGATTAAAGGTGTGCACCACCACCGCCCCGCTAAGATTACAAATTCTTATAAGAGGAGACAGTGAATTAGACGACTTAACTTTAAAAAGAGGTAATTACGTCCGAGTGATCACAGGAGATACCGGAAGTGGGACTTCGTTGGTAGGTGAGATGGGCATTAGTGAAGAGATAGAAAAAGCACGCAAGCGCCCAGAAAACAGAAGGAAATGACTGCTCAAAACGGACCATCCAGCTGGGTGTGGTGGTGCACTCTGGAGGCAGAGGCAGGTGGGAGTCTGTGAGTTCTGGGTCACCCTGGTCTGTATAGTGAGTTCCAGGACAGCCAGGGCTATACTGTGAGACCCAGTATCTTAGTCACTGTTCTATTGCTATGAAGAGACACATGACCAAGGCAACTCTTAAAAGAGAGAGCATTTAATTGGGGCTTGCTTACAGTTTCAGAGGTTTAGTCCAGTATCATCATGGCAGGAGACATGGTGGCATGCAGGAAGGCACTAGAATGGTAGCTGAGAGCTACATCCTAATCCATAAACAGAGAGAAAAGGTCTAGGCCTGGCATGAGCTTTTGAAACCTCAAAGCCCACCCCCAGAGACACACTTCCTCCAACAAGGCCACACCTCCTCCAACAAAGCCACGCCTACTAATCCTTAAAATCTTTTCACATAGTGCTACTCCCCAGTGACTAAGCATTCAAATATATGAGCCTGTGGGGGTCATTCTTATTCAAACCTCTGCACCTGTCTCCAAAAAAACAAAACCAAACCAGAAAGACTCTGGCTGGAGCAGAGAGTAGGAGAGGCAGAAGAGGCTGCAGGGTCTGAGAAGGTCCTTCTTCTGGAACCATGGCTTCTCTCCACCCCATGGCACACATAGCCCCCATTCTTTCCAACCACAGCTCCTTGGTCCTTTTGGATGATCATTGCCTTCTTATTTCTCTCTGTACACAGACATCTTTCTCTAAACTATTCAGCCCTCCTTTCTTTCTTTTTTGAGATGGAATACCATGGAACCAGGCTAGTCTCAAACTCACTAGGTAGCTGAGAGTGACTTTGAGCATCTAATTCTCTTACCTGCACCTGGAATTTCAGGCATGTGTCATAATGCCTGGTTTTGTGGTACTGAGGACCATGTTAAGGCTTTGTACATGTCAGCTGAGCAACATCCTCGACCTCAGAGCCCTCCATTTTCAATTTCCTGCAAAAAGCAAGGTACTGATTATCCTTACCAGCCTCCTGACCCTGTCGGTACAGTCTGCCTGTCGCAGTGAACAGTGCTACAGCTGTAGAGCAGCTCACCTGAAAACCGCAGAATTACTCTGGCCATCCTGTTTCTTTTGTTTGTTTGTTTGTTTTGTTTTTTGGTTTTCGAGACAGAGTTTCTCTGTGTAGTTTTGTGCATGTCCTGGAACTCGCGTTGTGGATCAGGCTGGCCTGGAACTCACAGAGATCTGTCTGGCTCTGCCTCCCAAGTGCTGGGATTAAAGGCGTGTGCCACCACCACCCGGCTGGCATCCTGATTTGTGGTGTTATTGTGTTCCCCAAAATATTGTGCACCCTAATAAATTTATCTGGGGTCAGAGAACAGAAAAGCCACTAGATACAGAGGCTAGAAAACAGTGGTACTCACGCCTTTAATCCTAGCATTCCAGAGACAGAAATCCTTCTGGATCTCTGTGAGTTCAAGGCCACATTGGAAACAGCCAGGCATGGTGACACACGCTTTTAATCCCAAGAAGTGATGGCAAAAGCAGAAAGATATATAAGGCATGGAGACCAGAAACTAGAAGCTTTTGGGGGGTTAAGGTTTCAGGCTTTGGAGCAGCAGTTCAGCTGAGATTCATTCCAGATGAGGACTCAGAGGCTTCCCGTCTGAGGAAACAGGATCGGCTGAGGAACTGGCCAGGTGAGGTAGCTGTGACCTGTTCTGTCTCTCTGATCTTCCAGCATTCACCCCAATAACTGGCCTCAGGTTTGATTTTATTAATAAGAACTTTAAGACTCCTGCTACACTGATTCTTATTTCCTTCTTCCCAGGAACTCAGGGAAATACCTGCCCTGTCTTGTTCTTAAGCCACAGTGAAATCATCTGCTTTGGATGCCACCTGACCAGACCACTGAAATCAGAGCATGCCACTCCCAAATCACATTGATAGATGGACCCTCTGAATTAAGGGCATCTGGGGGACAATCAGGGCATGCTGAGGTTCTCTATGACCATCCCACACTAGCCACGCTTGCCTAAAGATGGTACAGCCTTCACGTGTTGATTGTCAGGAGTTCACTGCTGCTGAGCATGATGGCACAGACCTGTAATTCCAGTACTCAAGAGGTGGCAGCAGGAGAATTCAAAGTTCAAGGTCATCCCTAGCTACATATCCACTTTTAAACCAGTTTGGGCTACATGAGACCCCCGTCTTTAAAAACAAAGCATCATGGGAATAGCTCAAGAGGTAAAGGTGCTTGTTGCCAGAACTATGGAGTTTAATCTCCAGGACCCACATGAGAACTAACTCCTACAAATTGTCCCCTGACCTCTACAAGTATGCTACAGCACACATGAACCCACCCCACAAATAATAAATATAAAAATAAGACAACAACAAAAAGTGAATACAGAACAGTTGGGTGTGGTAGCAGACATGGGATCCCAGAACCTAAGAGGCAGAGACAGGAGGATTGCTGCAAGTTTGAGGCCAGCCTGATCAATACAACACATTTAAGACCAGCTGGTGCTACATAATGAAATCCTATTTCAATAAAAGAAAGGCGTGTGTATGTTTGTGTTTAATATAAATATTACACATAGTAAGATCCTTTGAACAGAACTTAGTTGTCATGAATTTCCTCCCTGGAAACCTTTTCTTTTCTTTCCCAGGTTCAGGATCAGCTCTGTGTTAGACAGCCATCTTTACCACTGGCCTCAAGCTCAGGAGCCTCTCCCTCCTGAGTTCAGGGACGGCAGGCATGTACCACCATCCCTGGCTCCACCACCATCCCTGGCTCCGCCACCATCCCTGGCTCCGCCACCATGCCCAGACAGCCTAGTCCCTGCTCATCTCAGGGCCACTCCGAGACTCCTCCATGAAGACCTGTCTGTATGAGAATACAGCCTTTATTCCTCACACATCCCCTTGTCTTCTTGCCATCTCTCTCTCCTTCAGAGGCTGGAAAGCCCTGCTCCCTTCTGTGGTTCCAGAGGCTGTCAGTTACCTGTGTATGTAATTAAATGTAGCATTTCCCCTGTTCCTCTGCCTGGTGTCAGCTTAATGATCAGCTCTGCCAAGGTAACTAGCAGGGAAGGGAAGTCATTTTCCGCTCGCCTACCCCACCACAGTAGCTGCTTAGACACTCGCTTCCAAATTTCCCCTTTTTACCCTCCCCTGCTTAAAATATTGGCAACTCATTTTTTTTTTCAACTGTGCAGGCTGAAAAGCAAAACAAAAACTAAAGCGCACTCACTTCCTACTGTGCTTAAAATAACATCTTCATCCGTGCCTTCAAGCTGCCCTGCTCTGGCTTATCTGGGTTCTGCTCTATCTATCTATCTATCTATCTATCTATCTATCTATCTATCTATCTATCTCTCAATCTTCGGAGCTCTCTTGCCCTTCTCCCTCGGGTCACATGGCGGTCTGCGCCTCCTGGTTATTGTTCACCACCACCCCCACCACCCCCACCCCCGTCTCCAGTCTCCTCCCTCTGCCTGCATTTCCCTGTTTGTTCATTCAGTCATGTGTTTATCTTCAGTCTTCTCCCCCCTCAAAGGTAAACTTCCTGAGACCAAGAACCCCTTCTGACTTGCTCATGGCTGTGGCCCCTGAGAGCCTGGCACAGCACACACACACACACACACACACACACACACACACACACACACACACACATTCATATGGGCTGTTGGGTGAATGAAAGCATGCATAGACCTTTCACAAGCCAGGCTCTGTTCCAAGCCATTTACCTGCATCGTCTGACAGAAGCCTGTGGACATAAACGGCTCTTCAGGCAGGTGTAGTGACCTGGCCAAGGTCACACAGCCAGGAGGGCCTGGAGCCTGTATTCACACCAGCCTGCCCCTCTGAGACCACATGAGCCTTACAGAGCTGGCAGCTGAGCTCTGGAGAGAGCTCTCACACCGCACGCAGGGATGAATGAGTGGACAGGTTACAGACACCTGCACTGAGGACCACACTGTAATAAACAACCTGACCCCTCTAAGCAGCTCCGGGGCATCTTCTGGGGGTCGGCTTTTGGCATTCAGAAAGAGGGAAACACTATAGGAGGACTGTGCATTAAGTACTGGACGTAGAGGGACTTGTGGTTTTCTGTTCTGCCCAGCACTGCCAGCCCCAGCAGCTGCCCAGGCTTGGGTGGGGCGAAGGGAGGGGCACATATCCTGGGCAGGCGGCACCCACCCAGGGAACATCATATTCTGGTAGCTGTAGGTTCTCTCCAGGGTGGCTCTGCTATCTCGTGAGAGTCCTATCTCTGGCTAGCTGCCATTTGCCTGGCAGCCCTGGTGTCTTGTCTCATCAATCATCCGGCTGCACTCAGCCAGCCTGGCTCTCCGAATAAACCATGCGTGCTGAAGATAGAATGGCCTGGAGCTCTGGAGGGAATCGAACCCACTATGAGGGAGGCAGGGAAGGACCAGAAGGACTGCAGGCCTGAAGTCTCAATGGACCCTCTCAGCTGAGGAAGGCCCACTAGGGGAGGAGGATTTTTATCGGAAAAGAAGGAAGGGAGGAGAAAAAGGGAAATGGCTAGGGGGTAGGAGTAGAGGTGGAAGTTGTTGGTTTCTTATTGCAATTAAAATGTCGTCGCTTCTGGTGCTCTGCCAGCTGCAGCGCACCCCCACCCTGTCCCTTCCCGGGAGCAAGCTGACAGCCCGGGAAAGCAGGCAGGTTGCTGAGGTGATTTATTGCAGGCTCTGCTTTGTCAGACCCCCGACTTGGTGGCCTGGCTTCCCGAATCCTCCGCTGCCCCCAGCACTTCCGGGTAGGGATCGCCTGGGAGGGCCTGAGCTTCTTTCTCCACGCCTAGCTCCCACTTGCCTGGTTTTCTTTCCATCCAGGCCTCTAGGGAGAGGAATTTGTGTTGTCTCCCTCTGTGAAATGTTCTGCTGAAAGTCAAGATGCCTGAGTCAGGCTCATCAGAGATTTTCTAGTCCAGCCCTCGTCTTCTGTTTTGGTTTTGCTTTTCGATCTGAACAATTAAAAAACAAACAAACAAAACAAAACAAAACAAAACAAAAAAACATTTAAACTGGAATAGATTGCACTTAAAAATTATTTTTTTGGTTTGGATGGTTCAGTGGTCAAGAGCCCTGACTGGTCTTCTAGAGGATCCTGGGTTCAATTCCCAGCACCCATATGGCAGCTCAAAACTGTCTGTAACTCCAAGATCTGACACCCTCACACAGACATACATGCAGGCAAAATACCAATACACATAAAATAAAAATAATTAAAAAAAAAAAAAAAGAACACTTGCTGCTCTTGCAGGGGACCCAGGTTCTTTCCACCAGCCACATGGTAGCTCACATCTCAGGATAGCAGGCACACATGAAGTACATATACATACATACAAGCAAAACATCCACATACACATTGTTTTTTATTAAAAAGAACGAAGAGCAGGGTGTTGGTGGTGCATGCCTTTATTCCCAGCACTCAGGAGGCAGAGGTGGGCAGATCTATATGGTTCAAGGCCAGCCTGATCTGCATGCAGAGCATTCCAGAACAGCCAAGGCTACATACACAAAGAAACCCCGTCTCAAAAACTCAAAAACAAACAAACAAGCTCCACAGATCTAGCAACCCTGGTCTGGCTTTCTCTTTGTTACACACTGAGACCCCAGAGGCTTTGAGTTTCCCACCCCAGCCCCGTCCAGCCCCGTCCATCCCCGCCCCCACCCCCCTCTGGGAGGTAAAGCTGAAGATGAGCTGGAACTGGAGCCAGGACCCATGAGTGACAACCTTGAATCAAAAAGCCTGGTTTATAGCTGTATAACTTTGACCGCAAAGATTCTCCTATCAACCCTGATTTCTCATCAGAATCTGGTGAAGGACACTTCCCATGGAACAATGAGCACCATTCCCTGTATGTAAGAAACTCTTAACAAGTAAACAACTCTAGAGCCTCGGGGATGGCTCAGTGAGGAGAAGTTCAAGCCGACAACCTCGATTCCATCCCTAGCACCCAAGTTCCAGGGCAGCCACAGCTGGCTGTTACACAGAGAAACCCTGTCTCGAAAAACTAAAAAGCAAAACAAAGACAAAGACTCTTAATTTTGAAAAGGAAACAGACAAATAAATGTTCTGATAAATATTCAAACACACCCAAAATTTAATGGCTAAAGATACCACTGTGGAGCGGACTATGGGGGTTCACACTTATAATCAGGAGGCTGAAGCAGAAAGGCTTCTGTAAAGCTCAAGCCAGCCTGGGCTACAGAGTACCAGGCCATCCTGAGGTACAGTGTAAGCCCTTGCAGTAAAACACACAAGCCAACACAACAATAACAGCACTTTGCCTGTCGTCTTAGCACCCGGTGGTTCCTGCCTGTAATCCCAGCCTGTGAGAGGCTGAGGCAGGAGAACAAACTGCCATGTGTGAAACCCTGTCTCATAAAACTCCAACAGATGTTCAGTTCTTCCCTAGGCTCCTGGTGGTGGTGGGCTCCCAGGCAGCTGGCAGTGCAGTGCTTTGAACATCTCACGAGACTGAATCTCTGACTTAGCACACTCAGTCAGGTGGCCTATGATACTGGCCTCCAAGGGCCACTCCTCATGGCCTGGGGTCTGAGAGACAGTATGCCAACATGAACTAGCACCCAGTTGCCAGGTGGCGGCGGCACACCCCTTTAAGCGCAGCAGGGGGTGTGTGCTCGGGAGGCAGAGGCAGGAAGATCTCTGTGAGTTACAGGCCAGACTGTTCTACATAGTGAGTTCCAGGACAGCCTAGGCTACACAGAGAAACCCTGCCTCAAACAAAACAAAACAAAACAAAAAACCAAAAAACAAGCACCGGAAAGAACCAGAAATAGCTGAATGTCTTGTTATGACCTAGCCTTGAAAACCACATGATGTTATTTCCACTTCGCTTCTCTTCGTTGTTCTGACTACCTAGCTGCTCAGGTCCAACAAGGACATCAACTCCTGCTCATGAACTATTATTATTTTTAAAACACTTATTTATTTATTTGTTTGTTTGGTTGGTTGGTTGGCTGGTGTGCATTGGGTGGGTGCCCATGCACAAAGTTGCATGTATGGAGGTCAGAGGACAACTTACAGGAGTCATTCTCTCCTTCTACCATGTGGTGCCTCTCGATGGAACTGAGGGTGTCGGGCTTGGCAGCAAGCACCTTTACCCACTGAGCCACCACACAGACAGACAGACAGACAGACACACACACACACACTTACTTTTAAAAAAAAGCATGCTCTTGTGGGATAATCTTTTTATACACTGTAAAGGCACTTTCTGATTGGTTTAATAAAGAGCTGAATGGCCAATAGCTAGGCAGGAAAGAATAGCAGACTTCTGGAGAGAGAGAGGGGGACTCAGGGTTAGAATATAGACACACAGGAGACTCCAGTGAGACAGGGAGGAAGTCAGACTTACAGAATGGAAGAGAGGTAAAGAAACCATGTGGCAGAACATAGATTAATAGAAATAGGTTAATTTAAATTATAAGAGCTAGAACTAGCTCTTATTATTTGGGGGCTGACAGTCCAAAGAAAGACAAGAAAGACCGACTACAACATACTCTTCTTAATCTTGCATTTTTTTCACTTAATAGTTTATCTAGGGCTGAGATGTAGCTCAGTTGGTCAAGTTCTTATCTAGTATATATGAAGCCTGGGATTTCACCCTCAACACCACAGCAAACATCAGACACTCTGGCACCTGCCTGGAATCCCAGCATTCCAAAGATGAAAGCACAAGGGTCAGGAGTTCAAATTCATCCCCAGATACATAATGGGTTTGAAGATAGACTATGCTACATGAAACCCTGTCTCAAGACAAAAAAAAAAAATTAATAATTTATTTTAAAGATCAGCCTGTTTCAGTGTATACAGCAGGGCTTCATATAATTATGGGTATGTGCCACCATAGGAAGTTTTGTATAGTTTAGAGGATTGAACACTGGGCTTACTGCCTGCTAGACAAGCACTCTATTGACTGGACTACATCCCTAGGCACCCAGGGTTCACATCAGTCTCTCTGTGTCTCAATTTCTTCATCCATAAAGTAGGCAAAATAGTGTCGAGCATGCATGCTCATCAAGATGATCAAGCGGTCTAAGCGATTATGAAACGCTTATATTTTAGTATCAGGAGTTTCCCTCATTTAATTCTTAATACTTCTCTCAGAGAGATGGGAGCTGAGCTATTATTGTCGTGGTAACGCGGACAAGGAAACAAAAGCTGGGAGAGATAAAGCGACCTTTCCGAGGTCCCCAGAGCAGTAGAGATAGGATTCAAGCTGGGTCAGTCTGACTCCAACTTCTGCAGAGGCTGATCCAAATCATACTGGGTCGTCAGGCCAGGATCTCTGCTGACGCACCATATGGGACACTGGGCGGTTTGACCTATCTATCCACATTCCCTTCACCCCCAGGCCATCCTTGAAACTGGGAAGCACACACAGCCAGCCACTGGTTGTATAGGCCAAAGAAAAAGGGGGTGGAACCATTTGGAGAAGGAACGGGGAGGAGAGAGATGTGTTAGACATGTTTAGTCATTGCTAGGACACATACCTGAGGAAAGCAGTGTGCACACAGTGACTTTCCAGGCCTGCTAAACTACTTAGTGAGATCTTGTCTCAAAAAAAATCATCATAATAGTAATGATAATGATTATAATAATAATAAAAATAATAATAATTAAAAAAACCAACCCTGTCAAAGGTAAATAAATAAATAAGCAAGACAGAGTGGTATACACCTGTGATCCAAGGACGCTCCCCTGATATTGATATTCCCCACTTCCTTGTGCGTGAACCCTTTGCAGCCTGTGAAGACAGGAAATGACTTGGATAAAGGTAAGGAACCCTGAGGGTCAGGCAATCCTGGCTGCTTCTAGCTGGGCCATTTATTAACCTTCAGCTGAGCCTTGTGGTACAGAGGTTTGAATTCCCAGCTCCTCCGGAGGCTGAAGCGAGAGGCTCACAAATTCAATGCCAGCCTGCAGATCTTAGCAAGATCCTGTCTCAAAACGAAAAGTTTAAGGAAGAAAAAAAAAAAAAAAAGGAGGGGGCGTATACTGATGCCATGGCGTTCATGTATACTTTGACCTTGTTGGAGGCAGTCTCTGTTTGCTGCTGTGCACATCAGGCTGGTCGATTTTGGGTTTCCATAGACTCTCCTGTCTGCCTCCTCTCTCACTGTAGGACCACTGGGGTTACAGGTGTGAGCTGTCACTTCTGGCTTTATATGCATTCTGGGGATTTGAATTCAAGTCTTCAAAATGGTGTGACAAGTGCTCTGCCTGTTCAGCCATCTTTCGAGTCCCCAACATGGTCTGGACATTGTGGCTCACACCTGTAATCCCAGCACTCAGGAGACAGAGGTGGGCAGATCTCTGAGTTAGAGGTCAGCCTGATCTCAGCCATGGAAACTTCTCTGAGAAGGGGATTTTTTTGTTCATATAGTTGAAAGGGGGAAAATTGCCTTTACATTATTTCTACTTATTGTTATTTTTTATGAGCATTTTGTCTATGGGCCTCTGGAAGTGGAGTTATGGGTGGTTGTGGGCCACCATGTGGGTGCTGGAAAATGAACCCAGGGCCTCTGCCATAGCAACAAGAGCTCTAGCCACTGAGCCATCTCTCCAGTCTACGTCTCTACTCTCTCCCCTCCCAACTCCGTTTTTTTTCCAAGACATGATTTCTCTGTGTAGCCCTGACTGTCCTAGAACTCGCTCTGTAGACCAGGCTGGCCTTGAACTCATAGATTCACCTGCCTCTGCCTCCTGTGTGGGATTAAAGGTGTGTGCCACCACCGTCTGTCTGCCTCTACCCTCTTGGGCTTAGTGTTTTGGGTCCTGCAAATTTAACTGACAAAAGGCAGATTGGCAAGAGAAAGAAACAAACAAAACAAGTTTAACCTGGTGCCCGCAGAAGTTCACAGAAAAATATGACGCAAGAGGGTAGCTAGCGAGCTGGAGAGGTAGGTTAAGAGAACTGGTAAGAACAGCTGCTCTTACAGAGGACCCACATTCAGTTCCCAGCATGTCATACATGGAGGCTCACAACTGTCACAGTTCCAGCTCACAACTGACCCCAGTTCCAGCGCATGCTCTCTTCTAGCCTCCAAAGGCACCTGTGTGTATATGAAATAACATATACACATTCAGAAAAAAAAAAAAAACCACTCATATACTTAAGATAGAAATAAATCTTAAAGAGAAAGAGAAAGGGTAGCTAGGGGATTAAGATGTAGCTCAGTGGTGGAGTTTGTCTAAAATCCATGAGGTCCTGGGTTCAATCCTTACCTCAAAAGAGAAAAATGATAGACTTAATTAGAGCTCAGGGCCTATAGAATATCCTCCTCGTAGAGGCTAGGGGTCAAGGCCAAGAGTACTTTAGCAGTGGTTCTCAACCTTCCTAATGCACGACCTTTTAATACTGCTCCTCGTGTTGTGGTGACCCCCAACCTTACAATTATTTTCATTGTTACTTCGTAACTGTAATTTTGCTACTGTTATAAATTGGAATGTAAATATCTGATGTGCAGGATATCTGATATTCAACCCCGGTGAAACAGTCATTTTACACACACACACACACACACACACACACACACACACACACACACACGCACCCGGGAGTCCAGACCCACAGGATGAGAACCTCTGACTTAGAGGAACAGGAATGAGCCCTTCACCGACTAGATAGGGAAGATAATTTTGTGACAGTATCTGTCTGAATGTGATGAGTTCCAGTCTCCAGAGAACGAAGCCAATTTTCTCTGGTTGCTCTTGGGAGGAGCTTTGGGACATTACAATTTGGAGGGATGGCTCTGCTTTCAGACAATGCACAGATTTCAGGAACTCAGGCCAGGATGTAGCTCAGTGGCTTGGTGATAAAATGCTTTTGTTTACATTGCACCCAGCGTTTGGGGCCTGGTGGCTGACACAGAGACCGAAGCGGTTGGACCTCTGTGAGTTCCAAGCAGTCTGGTCTACATAGGAAGTCCCAGGCCAGCCAAGGATGCCTAATGAGACCCTGTCTCAAAAACAAATCAACAAACAAAACCCTCACTGCACAAGGCCCTTGGTTCAGTCCCCAGGAGTTCAAAGGCTTTCAGCCCAAAATAACGTTTACCTCACAGTAATGCTCTCTGGACCCTTCCCCTGTGAAGTTCTGGAGATAGCGACTCCAGCACCCACCGGATGCTCCAGGAGCTCTAGCCAGTTCAAGTCTCCTCAACACCACCATTTTGGTTTATTTTGTTTTTCCTATTGAAACAAAGTCTCACAGTTCAGGCTGGCCTGGAACTTTCTTCCATAACCCATGCTGGCCTTAGCCTCATGCTTTTCCTGCCCCGGCCTCCTGACTGCTGAAATCATTGGCATGCGGGACTAAACTAGGCTCTCTCTCTCTCCTTTTCTCTCCAGATAGGGTCTCATGTACCCCAGGCCTCGTTCTCCCAAGTTCTGAGAATATGGGTGTGTGCCACCATGCCTGGTTTAAGTGCTGCTGGGCATCAAACACAGGGTTTCATCCAAGCTAGGCCAGCACTTGCCAAATGTCCTACATTCCCCAGCCTCAACTCTTTCGGGTTTTGTTGTTATTTATTGTATTTTTATGATTTGAGTGTTTTGCCTGCATGAAAGTATGTGTATTATGTTCGTACCTAGGGCCCAAAGAGGTCAAAGAGGGCACTGCTCCCCCCCACCCTCCCCACCCCCCCCACCCCCCCCACCCCACCCCCGCTCCCCAATTGGAATTACTGGGAACTGTAATTAGCAATCACTGAACTATCTCACCCTTTTGTGTTTTTGAGACAGAGTCTTGCTATGTAGCCCAGGTTAGCCTCTAACTCATGGCAGACAGTTTCTCTTTCATGGCTCCATTCTCAGGCATACTCCTTCCCTGACAGGCTCAAATGGCCACCAGGACTTCCAGTATGCGTCAAGGTAATTACTGGCAATTTTATTGCTCCCAAGAGTTCTAGCAAAATTCCTTGGGCTTGGGCTCATTGGATTTGGGGTGGTGTGGGGGAGGGGGTGGGGTGTGATAATCTGCTGATTGGCTGGGCCTGGCACACATGCTTGTCCTAGAGCCCAAGATTTGCAAATCAAGGTCAGCCTCTTACTGAGCACAGGGACTGAAATGGGGGAATTACTTTCTGAAGCGTAACTCGCCGCTTTTTAACCAAGGAACGCAGAGGGTGCTGGGCAAAGAAAGCCCACGTGTGCCTGACATGGAGAATCCCACAGAGGGAAATGCTGAACCACAGAGTCTCAGATGGTAAGGCCCCTCAAAAGCGGGCTCATCTGGACTTTCCCGTGATAGCTGCTTTTCTGGAGGCCCAAAAGCCATCCTAGACCTGGCTGATGCCCAAAGAGAGGATATCTTTGGTGCTCCTCCTCAGTGCTCTTCTGCTGGAAGGTTCTGGATCACAGCTGGCCACCAGGCTCCCTGTTTATGCTCCTTCCAGTAAGCTCTGGGCCTTGGCTGCTTGCCAGGTTGGCATGACACCAACCGCCAACTGCATACTCTTTCCCTGACACAGGCTGGATTGTCACAACTTCCGGGGTTCCTAGGGAGCCGGAAGAAGGATCAGGGAGTGCAGTTCCTGTGTGGCTGAGGTCCACCGGCCCTCTGCTGTCTCTGCTCCTCCCCCAGCTCAGACCCCCTCCCCCCCACTCTGGACTTGGGAGCAAGAGCCACTCGGCTTCCAGCCTACACTGCAGCATCCTGTTCAGACCTGCTAGTACACTCCTAAAGCCCAGAGCACTGTGCCTTAGGAAAGGAAGAGTGAACTCAAAAAAAAGTCTGCTTGAATGGGAAGTCAGCCCTCTCTGCAATCCCTCACTCTCTGGTTCAAATGCTCAGTAGGAACTGAACGGGAATTTGTGGGGCATTCCCAGGGGCTCCAGCCAGCCTCCTTTCTTGTTCCCTTCCATCCTTATTCTCTCTCTACAGAACATAAAAAACAAAACAAAAAACAAAACAGCAAAAACCCTAATCCACGGGCTAGAGAGAAGGTTCAGTGGTTAAGAGCACTGACTGCTCTTCCAGAGGACCTGGGTTCAATTCCCAGCACCCACATGGAGGCTCACAACTGTCTATGACTCCAGTTCTAGGGGACCCGACACCCTCACACAGACATACATGCAGGCAAAACAACCAATGCACATTAAAAAAAAAAAAAAAACTCACCACAAACAAAACAAACAAACAAAACCCCAACACCCTAATCCAGAGATTGAAAACTGGTGGTTCATAGTCCAGAACATAGTGTGTTTGTACTTTCTACTGTTTAAAAATAATTTAAGGACCTGGGCTGTAGGTCAGTAGGTAGTGTGCTTGTTTAACAGGTACAAAAACCTGGGTTCAACCTCCATAAGCCACGTGTGGTGGTGAAGGCCGATGATCCCAGCATTCAGGAGGTGATGGCCCTCTGTAGCAGTGAATTCCAGGCTAGCTTGGGATAGATGAGAGCCTGTCACAAACAAAGTAAAACAAAATAAAAGAGATTGTTGTTTGTTTGTCTTTGCTCTTTTGGGAGACTGCCACCCAGCTCCCAAATAAATCGTACAAGGACGTTTATTCTTAATTGTAAATGCCCGGTCTTAGCTTGGTTTGTTTCTTGCCAGCTTTCCTTAAATTATCCCGTCTACCATTTGTCTCTGGGCTTTTCCCGTTCTCTTACTTCTGTAAATCTTTCTCTTTTTCTTTTCTCTTTCTTTTTTTGGTCTTTCAAGATAGGGTTTCTCTTTGTAGCTTTGCGCCTTTCCTGGAACTCACTTGGTAGCCCAGGCTGGCCTTGAACTCACAGAGATCCGCCTGGCTCTGCCTCCCGAGTGCTGGGATTAAAGGCGTGCACCACCACTGCCAGGCTCTACTTCTGTAAATCTTACTCTTACTCAGTGTCTTGCTATGTAGCTGGGTGGCTGACTCCTGGAGTCCTCCTCCTTCTCTGGCTACCTCTTCTCTGAAAGGATGATAAATGGTGCTGGTGGTGGTGCTGCTTACCATGTGGAAATGTCACTGTCACGACAGAACCCAGTGTTTTCAGAGCTTTATTAGCAGGAAAAAGGGGAAGGGGAGGGGCCAGGGCTGGTGAGAGAGAAAGCTGGTGGGGTGGGGGAAGAAGGGAGCAGAGCAGAGCAGGGGGAGCAGAGAGAGAGAATGGAGTCTGCATCTGGCTTTTAGGGCACCGATTGTGTGACCACACTGCATGTACGTAGTCACCAGAGCCCCCGATGACATAAGATACAAGAACCAGAGATGCGCATGTGCAGGAGTGAGGGCAGGATCCTAACATTCTCTCCCAGATTTCTCCTTTTATTTATTCTCTCTATCTGCCAGCCCCACCTATTTCTTTCTCCTGCCTCACTATTGGCCATTCAGCTCTTTAATAAGACCATCAGGTGTTTTAGACAGGCATAGTACACAGCTTCACACAGTTAAACAAATGCAACATAAACAAAAGTAATACACCTTAAAATAATATTCTACAACAGAGATAGGCTGGCAAGATGGTTCTGTATAACCTGACGACACGACTGCTCCATGATATGGTTAAAAGGAAGGTTGATATTGTAGATATGAGAGAGAGAACAGTCAGAGGTATCTGAAAGAGTGTAGAGCAGAGAGAGAAAGTAATAAGCTGAACATGGCCAGCAGACTGGACCTAGACATGAGCAGAACAGAGAGACAGTGTGTGGGGTGGAAGAGACAGGGAGGGGCAGGGAGATAGATAAAGAGGATATAGCTGAAAAAACATGGTTATAAGGAGAAAGAATTATAAGCTGTGGGGAGGGAAGTCTATGAACTGGATGGAGTTTAGGGTAGGGGAGGAGATGACAAGGGCTAGGATGCCAGCATGGATTTTGAAATGTGTAACAGGCACTTGTAATATTAGAACCTGGAGCCATTTGTCCCTTCTGCCAGTGGTAAGAGAAATGACTCTTTTTGGTAAAGGGGAACTGGCGTCACAAGTTCCTGAGGAACGCTGGCTTTGATCTAAACAGCAGAAATCCCCCTAGAGTCCAGGGTGAGCCCATTTCTGGATATTTGAACTGCCTTTTGGAGTTTAGGGGACTGGAGTCTCTGTTGGACCTCATAGGTTCTTTGGATAAAGTGCTTGCACAATCTTGATGAGCCCCAGAACCCATATAGATAGAAGTTGCATTACATAGAGTTCTTCTCTGACTTACATGTACACATGCATCATACACACAATTATCATAATATTTTTAAAGGAATAGAAAAAAAAAGCAAAGGAAGAAAGGTCAGTTTGAGAACTGGGAGAAGGGGTACATTTGTAAACCCAAGCACTTGAGAAGTTAAAGTACAGCCCGGGCTATATAGTGAACCTCAGCCCAGCTTGGGCTACAAAGTTTTAAGAAAATAAGCTGGGTGTGGCACACAGGTCTGTTCAAAGCCAACCTCAGCTACCTAATAGGTTTCAGATCAGCAGGGGACCCTGTCTCAAACAAACAAACAAACAAACAAACAAACAAACAAAAAACCAGGAATAAGGCCTGGGGACATGGCTCTGTGGTAAAGAACCTTGACTGCTCTTCCAGAGGGCTGAGATTGATTTCCAGAACCCACATGGCTGCTAACAAGTCAGTAACTCCAGTTCCAAGGGAGATCTGACCCCTTTCTGGCCTTCAAGGGCACTGCATGCCCGTGCACAGCATACATGCAGGCAAAAGACTCATACACATGAAGTATAAAAACAAACAAACTCTAATAAACAAAAACACAAAACCAAACAACAACAACAAAACAAACGAGGCTGGGCATGGCTGGTGCGGACCGGAAATCCCAGCTCTCTGGAGAAAGAAGCAAGAGGATCAGGAGGAGTTCAAGGCCAGCTTTGACTATTTAGCAAGTACGTGGTCAACCTGAGCTGACCCTTCCTCAAGAACAACAGCAAAACAAATAAATAAGAAAGCATTTGGGAGGTGGAGGGAGGAGGATCAGAAAGTCAAAGCCTTGACTCCATAATGAGTTTGAGGCCAGCCTGGGCTATGTGAAGACAAAGAAGAAACAAAAAAAAAAATAAAGAAAGAAAGAAAAAAGAAATAGTGAGTTCCTTGCCAAGCTAGGTTATATATACTTTGAGACCTGACTTTAAAAATACCAAGAGGGGGCTGGTAAGGCGGCTCAGCAGGTAAACACATTTGCGGCCAAGCCTGACTACGGGAGATGGAGCCCAGAACCCATGTTGTATAGGGAGAGAACCAACTCTGGCAAGCTGTCCTCTGGCCTCCTATGGAGTACTGTGGCTTTTCTGGAGCCAGCATGGCTTTTCTGGAAAGAAAGATCGTAAGAGTTGCCAACATTGGGTCTGTGTATCCACACAGCATTGGTTGGCAATGTTGAATGCTAGTCACTTAGAAGATGAGCGGTCCCTGCAGACAGGGACTGGGTTGCAGGCTCTTATGTTCTCCTTCACTATGGCCAGTGTCAGCTGGCATTTCTTCACCATTCGATGGCTGCTTCTCACTCTATTTTTTTTTAAGTTTTTTTTTTTTTATGGTATTTTTTGAAACAGGGTTTCTTTGTGTAGTCCTGGCCATCCTGGAACTCACTATGTAGCCCAGGCTGGCCTCAGATTTACAGAGACCCTCCTGCCTCTGCCTCCCAAGTGCTGTGATTAAAGGCGTGCGCTACCACCGCCCAGCTAATTTTTTTTTTTTACATTTATTTTGTATGTGTACGCTTGTGTATGTGCACACTTGAACCACAGCACCCAAGTGGTAGTTTGAAGACAACTTGGGGAAGCTGGTTTTCTCTAGAACCCAGGGCTTCTCTTCGGTTACCAGCATTGACTCTAGTAAATCTGTTACTACGACAAAAAGCTTTATTTATTTCCTATTCTTCTGTCGGCCTTGGGAATATGAACTCGTCCTTGGTTTATACAGTCTCAAACCCTCTCTTAGGCTGGTGGATTCTCAATAGTTATGGCAGCCCCTTACCTAGAGCGTCTAACAGGGGAAGCTGCATGGCAATCGGCAGAAAACTGATTTGGTTACACCCCAGAGTGACTCTAGACTCCCACTGACTCTCCAAACATTCATTCATTATATGGCAACAATGTGTTTGCCACAGGCCTATCTACTGGGCAGAGTGGGCCCAAGATTCTTTCTAGTGAGGGGGGGGGGACAAACCAAGAAATGTTACTAGAATTTTAAGGCCAAAGCCCAGCTCTGGGACTTACAACAGACTTGCCTTGGCCACTGTACCTCACGTGCCAGTTAAAGAGATGAGTAGGAGCTGGGGCAAAAGCTCAGCGGGCGGAGCGCTGGCCTATCCAGCATGAAGGTCTGGATTTGGTCTCCGGCACCACAGAAATGAGGAACAGTGGCACCGAGGAAACGGAGGCAGGAGGATCAGCAGTTCAAGGTCAACCTCAAATATACAGGAATGACCAGGCCAACCTGAGTGGGGGCTGGGGAGGGCGCGGTGAAAAGCAGAGAGAGGAGACGTAAGCAATGGAGACGTAAGCAATGGAACTTCATTGGGAAATACGGATGAAGGGCTTCAGTGACCCCCAAGCTCATCTTTGTGATGTTGACATGGGCTTTATGCTTATACAGGAGAACACTGGGGCAGGAGGCAAGGGGTGTACATTTCCTTTAAATGTTTTTAGAGACTACAGAGGCTCAGCAGTTAAGAGAGCTTACTGTTCTTCCAGAGGACCAGATTCAGCACACACACACACACACACACACACACACACACACACACACACACACACACGCAGCACACATGCGCGCGCGCGCACACATGTATACACACAAATAAAATAAATTGTTTTAAAAATGTTTTCATGGGCAGTGGTGGCACACGCCTTTAATCCCAGCACTCAGGAGGCAGAGGCAGGTGGATTTCTGTGAGTTCAAGGCGAGCCTGGTCTACAAAGCGAGTTGCAGGAAAGGCGCAAAGCTATACAGAGAAACCCTGTCTTGAAAACAAACAAACAAAAAACCAAAAAAAAAAAAAAAAAAAACCCAACAACACAACAACAAACTGTTTTCATTAGCCAGGCAAGGTATCCCATGTCTTTAATCCCAGTTCTTGGGAGGTAGAGACAAATGGATCTCTATGAGTTCAAGGCCAGCCTGGTCTACATAGTGAGTTCAACCTCTCAAAAAAAAAAGTCTTCATTAATTTATTAATTACACATAATACTGGGTTTCAATTTGTTATTTCAATATATGTATTTAAAACATTTCTAATGGCTTTGTATGGAGATGTTCCCTTTTGGTTGTTGTTTTTTCTTTCTTTTTTTGAGACAGGGTCTCACTGTGTAGACTTGGCTAGCCCAGAACTCATTATGTTCATCAGGCTGGCCTTGAGTTCATAGAAATCTGCCTGCCTCTGCCTCCTGAATGCTGTGACTAAAGGTGTGGGCCACCACACCTGATTTAGTTGCACTTTTTTATCTGGGTGTGCCTTCACATGAAAGTGGGAAGACAACACTCAGGAGCTGGTTTTCTATTCACATTGGCCCAGGGGATGATGGAACTCAGGTTGTCAGGCTTGGTGGCGAGCACCTTTACCTGTGAACTCACCGACCCAATGTTGAAGAGGATGAGGTGGTTGGGTGTTTCCGGCGTTTAGACACCCTTACAATAATTATCATGTCTGTGTGCAACTAAGCGGGTGATAGATGCAAAAGTAAGAGAGATGGACGTAAGAGGAGGCAGGCTTTACCCGGGCTTTTTGTTACCTCTTGGGCCCAGGTGAGAAGTTAGAGCTTTGGAGCGGAAGCATCTTCTAGGTGCCTGTTACCGAAATGCACGCAGACCAGCTTCAGTGAGGGATCAGTGTCCGGGTGGCGTGGACAGGTGATCTGAGGAACCGCCAGCCCAAGTTCCTGTTGAAACTTCAGGGCTGGGCTCCTTGGAAGGGACAGTGACATCCTGTCTCAAAAACAAACAAACCAGAACCCCATGGGCCCTCATTCACCACAAGTTTTGCTGGGGGATGGAGGCTTCCCAGGTTAAGTAACCTACCCCAATCACGGGGCTGGCGCTCAGCCAGTTATTCGTTGGCTTTGTTGTGAAATGAACAGGTTGGGCTGAGGGACTCGTAAAGGTCATTCTTGTAAAATCAAACATGTTCAGAATGTACAGAGGCGATCGGCAACATAGACGCCCTCTGAGCTCAGGGGCTGGGGCTCTTTTGTCACAGGAAGAAACACCAATTAAGGCCTGAGCCTTGGTTCACTGATTTTTTTTTCCTTCTTCTTCTTTCGGTCTGCCCTGCAGGGTTCAAACAAAGCACAGCCGCGGTTTAGCAGCTGCGGAATAGGTCAATAGTAAGATACCAACTGCAAATACCTCAGCCATCTCCCCGCCCCCACCCTGTGTTAAACAAAGGGCAGGTCCTCAGGCCTGCTGTTGCGGCTCAGCCAGGTGGGTGGATGGAGTATACAAGCTGGGTAGAGGTTTCTAGGCAGATGGTTTCCGGCCCACAGGAGCTCCCCAGGCCGCCTCCACAGTGGAGCATCCCCTTACCCAGACCACATGCAAACCCCGCTTGCTTCTGCTGCTCCATTAGTTCTTGGTTTTTCCTGACGAGACACTTCTAGAGTGTCCTCCCACTGAGCACAGCCCCAGGAAAATTGATAATGACGATCATTTGACTCTGTGCTAAGAAGCTTTGTCAACTAATCTCATTTCATCTTATTTGTACCGTGGCAAAGTGGATGTGATATAAAATTTACCATTTTAACCTTTTCTTTTTTGCATGGTGTGGTAGTGTGAATGTAAATTGGCTTCATAATCTCATAGGGAGTGGCACTATTCGGAGGTGTGGCTTTGATGGAGTAGGCTTGGTCTTGTTGGAAGAAGGGTTTCACTGTGGGGGCAGGCTTTGAGGTTTCCTAGGCTCAGGATACCACCCAGTGTCTCGGTCCATTTCCTGTTGCCTTCAAGATATAGGATTCTCAGTTCCAGCTCCAACATCACCTCATGCCTTCATGTCGATATGCTCCTTGCCATGATGATAATGGACTGAACATCTGAACTGTAAGCGAGCCACCCCAATGAAATGTTTTCCTTCATAAGAGTTGCCGTGGGGCTGGAGAGATGCCTCAGCAGTTAAGAGCACTGACTGCTCTTTTGGAGGACCCAGGTTCAATTCCCAGTACTGACACAGCAGCTCACAACTGTCTATAACTCCAGTTCCAGGAGATCTGACACCTTCACACCAATGCACAAAAAAATAAAAATAAAATAAAATAAAAAGAGTTGCTGTGGTCATGGTATCTCTTCCCAGCAATAGAAACCCTAAGACATGTGGTACCAGGGACTGAACCCAGGGCCTTGTGAATGCTAGTCCTGTGCTCTACCATAAGTGTTAGGATCCTGCCCTCACTCCTGCTATATTCGAAGCTCAGGGTCTTGCATCTTACATCATCGGGGGTGCTGGCGACTAGGTATGCACGGTGTGGTGACGCAATCTGCGCCTTAAAAAAGCTGGCCTCGGACCCCACCCTCTCTCTCTGTTCTCTGCTCTGCTCCCACCATCTCTCTCTCTCTCTCTCTCTCTCTCTCTCTCTCTCTCTCTCTCTCTCTCTCTCTCCAGGCCTGGCTCTCCTCTCTCCTATCCTCTCCCTCTTTCTAGTAAAGCTCTCTGTAACTCTGGTAGTCGTGGCCGTGGCTCATGACTTTTCCGCCCGTAACCAGGGCTGCCACCTGTGCTGTTCATCCTTTCAATAAGTACTCTCCAACCTTCTTTTCACTTCATTTCTCTGTGTGTGTGTGTGTGTGAGAGAGAGAGGACTTTTGAGAATCATTTCCTGTGTTCTGCCTTGTTGAGGTAGAGTGCCACTTGTTTATGGTGCTGGGCTGTGTTTGCTACACCAGCTGGCTCTAGACCACAGCTTCTATGCTCTTCCATCTGCTTCCCATCTCCACTTCGCCTGGTTTCGCTTGAGTTCTGGGAAGTCCAACTCCAGTTCTAACTCAGATCCTCATGCTTGAAGAGCAGCTGCCTACTCACTGAGCCAGCTCTCCAATCCCTAGCTTTTTATTTTGAGACGGGATCTCAAAATAAAAGTTGCCCAGGTTAGCTTTGGACTCATGCTGTATTCCAGGCAGGCCTTGAACTTTTATATCCTTCTGAATCAGTCCCTAGTAATTGAGATCCACCGGCCTGTCTCATTTTGACCATTTTGAAGTGTGCAATTCAGTGGTATTAGGTGCATTCATGTTACTGTACAATCAGCTACTGGTGGCTACCACTCTTTCTATCTTGTGAAGTTGCCTCTTGCAGGTACCTGGGTTTTTGTTGTTGTTGTTGTTTTGTTTTTGTTTTGCTACTTGTTTTGAAACAAGGTCTCATGCATCCCAGGCTAGCCTAAAACTTAAAACCCTCCTGCCTCAGCCTTCCAAGTGGATTGCTAGAATCACAAGCAGGCACCAACCTGACAACCTTGAGCTCCAAACCCTCTATCTTCCTCCTCTCAAGTGCTGGGTTTCTGGGCACTCACCACAGTGCCTGGCTCTCCCCTCTGGTTTGCATATCAGTGCAAAATCGAAGCGCGCCATCCCAAAGCCCAAGCCATTCATACACTACAAAGTGGTGTGGGTTTAGGCACTGAATGAAGCCAAAAGCAGGGCTGTGAAGCAGGGCAGCTGTCTGTCCTTTCAGAATTTACAGTCTAGGTGAGGGGAAGAAAGACATTAAGCAGCTAACTCCACACAGGCATTCAGTCATAGCTGTGGCGAGTGCTTCCTTAGATCTTCCCTGGGTTCCCCCACGGCTGACCACCAAGCCCTAGAGCTGCCCACAGCTCTCAAATCCCAAGGCTGCATTCACCTGGAGCCTCTCCAAATGCGTCTCAGATCTAGTAGTAGCTTTCCAGCCTATTCTTCCCACCCAGCCACCCTGCTGGCTGATTTGATGGAGAATTTTCAGTGTCTGCCTGAAGGCCTCGAGGAAACGTGTAAAATGGTTCACATGTTCCCGCTGCCCTTCATCTCTCCATGGTGGTCAGACTGAAGCCTGGGACTTGCAGATCCCCATTACGGGCTCTACCCAGGGGTTGTCTGCCCTGACACTATGGACATTAGGGTAGCATGTGAAGCACAGCGCTGCTCTGTGTACTGTGAGGTGTCCTGCTGGACACGGGGTATCAGGCCTGTGACTGTACACTGATCACAAATTTGAGGCCAGCCTGGCCTCAAGTGTTTCTAAAAGCAACCAGAACAACAGTCTTGAGGATAACTGTGAGCCCTACTTGGCTGGGAGGGACAATGCTATAACTGATCAGCAGTGGTGGCCTCAGCAGTAGATTGTTGGCAATGCAGCTGGCTCACTGCTCCTAGGCTGTCGCTTATTCCTCCAGCATCATCGGCTGGAGTCACTGTGAAGGACAACTCAACTGAGTACCTCTGCAGGATTTGTTTTGAACTGGACAGAGTTGACATGCCGGTGCATGAGAGAGAGGCTCTTCAATTGGAGAAAAGTCAGCACAGGCTCCCCAGGGACCTTTCTTACAAGTACAGAGAAATTCAACTTTTCCCTCCCTGCTCAGTCCTGTTTCCTCTCCTCCCTAGAGCTCGTTGGTTTGAGTTTGGTTTTGTGTTGGCATAGGGTCTGCTGTAGCTCAGGCTGGCCAAGGGTGACCTTGACTCCTGATTCTCCTGCCTCCACCTGCCACACGCTGGGATTTCAGGCCGGATGTGACAATAAGGGGCACCCTGGGGTTCAAACCCTTCCTTCCTTGCTTCCTCCTTCTCTCCCTCTTGTTCCATTGGAAGCTCTGCCTCAGCCCCCCTCCTCCCCAGTGCTAGGGATCAAACTCTCATCTTCTGCAAGAGCAGTGCTCTCTCTTCACTGGTTGTCAGGTCCAAAGGAAACTCCAATTCCCCAAACTCCAAAAAACAGTCCGTATAACCAGAAATGAACTCAGCCTGGATTATAGGAGGATTTCTGGTGGTTACATAAAAGCCAGCCTTCCTCAGGAACTTGTGAAACCTGTTCTCATCTGCCAGGGAGTCATTTCCCTTCCCTCTGGCAGAAGGGACATATGGCGACCTGTGGCACCTATCGGCACATCAGAGCTCTTGCTGGCCTCCAAGCTCCCTCCGTATCACAAATACCTGTTATACATTTTCAAGTCCACACTAGCATCCTTGCCCTTCTCGCCTTACCAGGCTTCTCTCCTCCCAGATAGCAATGTGTTTTTATTATAATGGCAAGGTTCCCCTCTCACCCCTTCACCCCCTTACCCCACCCCTGCTCTGGCTATTCTCACTATGCTTTTTCTGTTCTCTATCTATGGCTACTCTCCTTTCTCTTACAGATAACCCTGGCCATGTCCAGGCTGTTTCCCTTTTTCTTTCTGCTCTGGACTCTTCCAGATGCTTCTGGCCATTCTCTGTCTCTGTCTCTGTCTCATGTCTACAATAAAAACCCTGCTGGTAGTTTTTTTTTTTTTTTTTTTTTTTTTTTTTTTTATTGTGCCCCCTCTCATACTCTGGTTAGCTATCTCTCTAGCCCTTGACTTTTTTCTCTTATTTTGAGGGGTTTGTGGGGCTTTTTTTAGACAAGAACTTATGTAGCCCAGGCTAACCTCAAACTTGCTTTGTAGACAAAGGCTGGCTGTGAACTCTTCTTGTTCCTCCTATCTCTATTTTGGATTATGAGCATGTGATTACAGGCATGTGCCTTTACACCTGGCTCTCTCTCTCTCTCTCTCTCTCTCTCTCTCTCTCTCTCTCTCTCTCTCTCTCTCTCTCTCTCTCTCTCTCTCTTCTGTGTGGGCATATGCACATGTGTGAAGGCCAGAGGACAAACTCAGGTATCTTTGTCACTCCTCGAGAGCCCTTTACTTATTTATTTATTTTTGAGAGAGTCCCTCAGTGGCCTAGAAATCACCAAATAGTCTAGAGTGGATGGCTAGCAAAGTTGTAGAATCCATCTTTCTCTGCCTTCCTCATGCTGGGTTTACAAACCCCTGTCACTATACCTGACTCTTTTTTTTTTTTCTTTCGTTACTTGGATTCTGAGGTATGAGTCTCTCTCTGACCCGCCAGCCAGCTCCCAAATAGAGACATGGAGACTTCTTATTATGCAAGCTCAGCCTTGGCTTAGGCTTGTTTCTGACTAGCTCTTATAGTTTAAATTAACCCATTTTTGTTAATTTACTTTCTGCCTCGTGGCTTTATTCCCTCATTCATCTCTATACTGCTCACCCTACTTGCTATGACTCTCCTGCATCTCTGCCTTCTTCTTCCCAGCATCCTCTCTGCCCAGAAATCCTGTCTAGCTATTGGCCATTCAGCTTTTTATTAAACCAATCAGACTGACACATCTTCACAGTGTACAAAAAGATTACTCCACGACACTGAGGATTGAAATCAGGAATCTGTTCTTATGGGGCAAGGACTACTCATGTAGTCCAGGTTGGTTTTGAAGTCATGTAGCCTGGACAGGATTTGAACTATGATTTTTGGCTTTCGGCTCCTTGATAGCTGGTATTACAGGTTGGTGCCACCAGGTCTGGTTAGTGCTCATGTTTATTTGTTTATTCATTCATTCATTTATTTATGTATATGAGTGCTCTATTTGCATGTATGCCTGCATGACAGAAGAGGGCATCAGATCCAGTTATAGATGACTGTGAGTCACCATGTGGTTGCTGGGAATTGAACTCAGGACCCCTGGAAGAACAGCCAGTGCCCTTAACCGCTGAGCCATCTCTCCAGCGCCTACGTCCATGTTCTTATAGCTCCCATTTCTATTCTGATTACAAGCCTAGAGGTTCAGAAGTAACCCAGAACAGAGTTGGGTAGGCCTTAGAAACAAACCAATTCAGACATGTGGCTAGAAGATGCTACTTTGTAAGTGCGACTTTGGATCTGTAGACTATGAGAACTATGAGTTCAAAGGGATGCTGAGGCTGGCTACAGCATCAATAAGTGATACCCACTGTGGTAGGGATATGGGTGTTAGAATGCTTCAGGCATCTCAGAACATCCATACGCCTCACTTCACAGATAGAAAAACCAAAGGGGGGGTGGGAAGATGGGTCCCAATTAAGACAGAGTTAGCTGGTAGCGCAGAACCAGGACCAGTGCAGGTCTCCAGTGCAGTGATCCTCTTTTTGTCCACCTCAGTCTGACTCAGATCCTGGTGCCAGGGCAGCTAGCTCAGCCATACTGAGCGATTAGGAGTTAGACTGATTCCCTAATAGGCAGGCAGATATGGAGAGGGTCACGACTATGTAGGTAATGAAGACGGTGAACTTCCAAGACTTCTGCCTTTTCCCACCTTCCTCATCTGAGACCAAAGCCTGGAAGCTTAAAACATAGGCCTTGTGGGCTTTTTCTCCTACAAGTAGGGTCCCTTGCCAATGAACTGGCGTAGCAAGTTCAGAGCCAGACCAGCATATTTACACTACAGCTGCAGGCCAATTAGCCATCCTGTCTTTCCTCAAACCCAAAAGTAGGGGAGGAAGACCCTTCAAAGACTTTAAAACACCCAGACCTCAAGGAGAGGCAGGATTTCAGCTTCTGGAGTGCCTCTACTTTGTAGACAGACAGTCTTTCTCTCCACATGTTCGTTGTATATGTGTATTTCCTCACCCCCCAATAAAAAGTCTTTTTAATTTTTTCTTTTTGTTTTTATTTTATTTTATTTTTTATTGAAAATAGATTCTGCCCATGGGTGGTCGTAGTGCACGTCTTTAAGCCCAGCACTTGGGAGGCCGAGGCAGGCAGATCTCTGTGACTTTGAAGCCAGCTTGGTCTACAGAGCTAGTTCCAGAACGGACAAGGCTACACAAAGAAACCCTGTCTTGAGCCCCACCCCCAAAAGAAAGAAAATAGATTCTTCTCTCAAAATAGATTCTTCTCTCAGACAATATATCCCAACCACAGATTCCCTTCCTTCTACTCCTCCCAGCCCCCCCCCCCCCCCCCGCCCCATCCCCTCCTTCCCCAGATCCATTCTCCCTTGGTTTCCCTTCAGAAAAGAGCAGGCTTCCAAGAGACAACCAAACTCAACAACACAAGATAGAATACCAGCTGATGCTCTGTGCTGCTGTCTACCGGGTTTGAGATTCCCCACCCCCACCCTTGCTGTTACCTGTCACGCTTGGGATTTTTCCTGCCTTTGAATTCTTTAGCTGGCAGAGAAAACAAACCTGATCAAGACCCCTAGATTGGTAGTGAGCTCTTGGGAGGTGGGTGTCCCCAAGCCCCCTGTGTCATCTTGATTGCTGGCTCCACTGCTGAGGAGTTCCTCAGAGGGAAAGCCATGAACCTATGAAGAGACTCAAGGGACCTTCTACATGCAGCGTGGCTTCCCTCCAGCCCCATCAATGAGCAATTTCATTCCTCATCTATCAATCAGGCAGATATAGAATGTTGTATGGGAAATGCCCAGGGATTTGGGCCAAAACTATCTATTTAGTCCATGGCTCTATGAGGAAATAGATTATATCTATCTGCAACTGATGAATTGACTGCTTCATTGCCGTGAGGGGAAACGGTATTTGCTCTCCATCCCATCAGAAAGATAAAGGGGAGATAAGCAAGGAGAAGTTTCACAAATCGCCCACATGGGCAAGGGATAATGTGATGATGTAGGCAACATCTATCTACTCTGAAAGTTGGGACTGGGGGACCACAAGTTCAAGGCCTGCCTAGATAATGTAGTGAGACCCTGTCTCAAAATAGAAAGTAAGAAGGTGGCTGGCGATGTAGCTAGGAGTCGACTCGCTCCAAAGAGGCTGCTCTTCACTGTCTCCAAACCTCTCCCAGTCTTAGGCCCCCACCCAACTGCTTTCTGTCTCAGTGGATTTACATAGACAGGACATTCATTTGAATGGTGCAGTCAACCCATCCATTGGGTCTTTTTTTTTTGCTGTTGTTCTACAGCCATCCAGTAGGTATACTGTCTCCTTATAATTTTCATTTGTAATTAGCTGGTGGCTAAAAAAGATACAAGTATCCTTTTGTATTCTCCTGGCACTAGTATTACCTTCTGCTTATGGCAGATCAGGCCCCCCACCCCCCGATGTCTTTTAAATTAAAAAAATAAAATAAAATCCACCTCTAAAAAAATCTTTGAACTTCTTTTTCCTTGAGATGTGTCTGTCACCCCCTCAGTTGTTCTGTTTGTTCCTGGCTGTCCTGACATAAAGGAAGACCTTGGGGTGGGTTTGGTCTGACAGTAGGCTGAGTAGGATGCAGATCAGTCACTCCCCTCCCCTGCAGTTACAGGAAGAAACCACTTTCAACTCTTCCAATAATAGAAACCACTTTAAATCTACTTCCCAATGCTGATTAACACACACATCTTTATGTGATCTTCTCAGTCGCCTTAGGAAGCTCGTTCTCCTGGACTCAGGAAAGTTAAATAACTTGTGTAATGCATTACAGCAAGAAAATAACCACACCAGCTTAGAGAATCCAAAGTCACTGCCTGGATGAACGAGCTACCGAGACACTCCTCATCATTAGTGAAGATTGGCACTGCAGCCCATTGTGATCATGCACGTGGGAGTCTGAGGAAGGAGTACCAGTTCAAGGCCAGCCTGGGTTACGGAGATACCTGTCTCAAAAGAACAAACAAACAAAGCAACAATAACAACAAAAATATCGTTGGCCTAGGCCTACTGGCCTGTAATCCTACCACCAAGGAGGCAGAGGCAAGACAAGAGGATGTCAAGTTTGAGGTCAGCCTGGACTACATAAGAAGACTGTCAGGAAGAAACATATTGTGAAAAAGCCTTACAATACTTCTTTTTCATCCCCCAAAGTGTGTGTGTGTGTGTGTGTGTGTGTGTGTGTGTGTGTGTGTGTGTGTATTGTTGAAGATTTGTGATTCCTGTGTGTGTGTCTGTGTGTATTGTTGAAGATTTGTGATTCCCATTTGTTCCTGTTTTGTGTTTTTTGTTTGTTTGTCTTTGTTTTTTTTTGTGACTGTGTCTCAGAGTGTTCTCTTACATGTAGGCACATGTGCAGATATATGTGAGCATGTGCCTATGGAAACCCAAGGTCGATCTCTGGAGTCTTCATTGATTGCTTTCTACCTTATTCATCAAGACAGGGTCTCTCAGTTGAACCCAGAGCTCACAGATACCTTAGCTAGCCAGCTTGCTCTGGGGAATCCTTGTCTCTTCCCCCTGAGCCCTTAAGTGGGCATTTAAGTGGGTTCTGGAGATCCAAACTCTCACAGGCAAAATGCTTTGACTGCCGAGTCATTGCTTCAGTTTATATGTTTTCTTTTCCTTTAAAATTTTAAGATTTCTTTTTTAAGTGTGTGTGTGTGTGTGTGTGTGTGTGTGTGTGTGTGTGTGTGTGTGTGTGTGTGTGTGTGTGTGTGTGTGTGTGTGTGTATGCTCATGAAGGTTAGAAGCATCGAGGCCTCCTGGAGCTTGAGTTCCAGGTAGTTGTGAGCCACCTGACAATGGGTGCTGGGAGTCAAAAGCAGGTCCTCTAGAGGAGCGGCACTATGTTCTTAAATACTGAGCCATCTCTCCAGCCCTCACACCTACCTCCTTCTGACACAGGGTCTCATGTATCTGAAGCTGCCTTCATCTAAGTAGCTGAGGATGACCTTGAATTTTTAATCCTTCTAAACCTCCCTAATGTTGAGATTACAGGCTTGGACTATCATGACTTGCATCATGACCTACTGTGATGTACACATAGTTTTCTCATTTTAAAAGAACATTATCACTTTTAGAATTAAATGAGCTAATTCACTTGCAAATTTGTGTCAGATGTGTGGGTCTTTGGCTACAGAAGTTCTAGTTTAGGCCATGAATGAAGGGCTTATGATCTGATTGCCACCAACTTCAGTGATAATCCTGGTAAGTATGAGCCCAGCTTGGCACAGAAGGCCAAGAGCCAGGCAATCTACAGGGTCCTGTGCGGCCATGGTGACCAAATGCAATGAGAAGTAGGCCAGGGCTCAGGGCTTCTGCTTCAAACCTGGCTGTGCCAGAGCTGAAAGCCTTGTAACAGTCCACTTTTCCTCTAAACGGAGGGGCTGGGGGACCCAGAGGCAAGTGAATTCCCTTCCAGCTCTGACCTTTTCCCCTCTGCCCAGTAGAGGACCGCCTTATCCTCCCAGACCCACACTGCTTAAAGGCCCCATTTCATTAGTCTCCTGTCTTCCAACGCCTCCGGTACTCGCTTCCCCAGTGGGCGGAGAACTCAGGGGTGGTCTTATTATGAATGAATATGAAGCAATAGCAGCAGGGTTGCGGCTTCAGAATGAAGTCACTATGGTGACTAAAGCTGAACGAGAAAGAGTACATCTCCAACAGCTCTCCAAGGTCTCGCCTCTTTCATTCCAGAACTCTGCAAGGCTCACCATGATAGCTCTGCTGAGTTAACTGCCTCAAGGTCAAGGAAACATTTAAATCTGATTGTCTGTTCCTGGCTTCCTCAGCATCCACGGACTGGGGTGGGCTAGTCCCCGTCTGGAAAGAATATGCATTTTAATACAAGAATACAAGGGCCAGTTTCTCGAGAAAGGGGAGAAAGGGGTTTGCGTCAGAAGGATCCAGAGGGTAGGAGAGAGGCAGTCTCCACAGCAGCCTGAGACAGTCAAGACCCAAGCCTTGCCTCTGCAGGAAGGGAAATGCTCTTTATGAATCATTTAGAGTCCTTGCGAAGCTATTCTGGGACATGCTTCTCTTCTTCCTCCAGCAAACATGCCACATCAGGGAATGTATTGTGACCCCCAGAAATGCAAGGGCAGGCTGCTGGAGCCCTGGGCTTCTCAGATAGGATCTCATCTCTCAGCCTTCAGATCGAGGAGGTTCTGGGAATTCAGTCACCCTACTCGGAGCTCTGTACTTCTTATTCAGGGACCAGGTTTGGGATCCTCCGGCTATAGTTGACCTCAACGCCTCCCCCGCACCCCTCACCTTTGTTTTTGAGACAGGGTCTCTTGTAGCCAGGGCTGGCCTTGATCCTCCTTCTTGTAGCTCCCAAGTGCTGGGGTTTCAGGCATGTACCACCAAACCTAGCCCAGGCCCAATTTTCTCCACTTATTTTACCTTTTCCTCCCATCCTCCCAATCTTCCCTCCCCTCTCTTCGTTTCTCCATCTCTCCCTTCTTTCCTGCCTTGCTTCCTATGGGACCCAGGGTCAGAAGCACACCAGGTAAATTCTCCACCACAGAGCCACGCCCCAAGCTTTCTCTGTATTTTCTCCCTAAGAAATCCATGTTCACTGTAGAACAGTTAGAAAATTAGGATAACTGGGACATGGATCTGGACAGAAAGAAAGCCCACAGTGATATACTACCTAGAAATAATTATTCACTTATTCAGCCAATTGTTAATGCTATAAATGTATTTTGTTTCAAAAGCTTCTTGTTTGCCAGCCAGGCTCTCTACTGCCTGCAAGGGGTGCAGTGGTGACCAAGATAGATTTCACAGGAATTTTTCCTTTAAATAAAATTTACAGTTTATGCTTAAAGTTCCAGGGAACTCTTTTTTTTTTTTTTTTAAATTTCATTCTATTTAGTTTGTGTGTGTGTTTGTGTGTGTGTGTGTGTGTGTGTGTGTGTGTATGCACATGCATGCAGGAGCATATACATGTTGTAAGTCAGATGATAACTTTCAGTTATCATCTCTCCTCCCGCCATGGCTTCTGGGGATGGAACACAGGTCCTTAGGCTTGAGAAGCAAGTGCTGTCACCCAGTAATCCACCCTACTGGCTACACAGGGATCTTTGCAGAACTGTTTGCATATAGCTTTTCATTTATTTAATTTCTCTCCTTTTCTGAGACGGGATCTCATTTAATCCAGGTTGGACCCACACTCACTAAGTAGCTGAGGTTAGTCTTAAAACTCCTGCCTCCATCTACTTCCTGAGTGCTGGGATCACACACATGGGCCACCAACAATTCCATTATCTGTCTGACTGTCTGTTTAATCTTGGTAGTACTAGAGAATAAACCTAAGGCCTCATGTGTGCTAGGTACTTTCTACCACTGAGCTACAGCCCCCGTCAACAGTATCTCAGGCAAACCAAATGGGCCAGTGGAGACACCAGCTTCCCAGAGTAGGATCTTTGTTGTCATACAAGAATAAAATACGACTCTCACTTCAAAGAGGGTAAGAAATAGTTTATTATGAAGCCAAGTATGAGTGGCTATGGTGTGGGAACATAGATTTTGGTCACCTTAGATTCCATGTTCCAACATGGTAATAGTTTGATGAAGTTTTTATAGTAGCTGAAGAGAAAGTCATGCATCTGGGCACTTTACAAATCCATCGGTGGTAGTTTCTCTGGCAGTCTAGTAGTTAGGGCGCAGCATGATCACAAATACGTTGGTAGAAACATTGAGTAGGTGGGTTATAACAAAGCAGGGGAATCTCAGCCATAGGTTTCTGTTGTTGGTTGTTTTTTCTCTTTTAGGGGCCCACCACCCAGCTCCCAAGTAAATCATACACAGAGGCTATTCTTAATTATAAATGCCTGGCCTTAGCTTGGCTCATTTCTTGCTCGTTTTTCTTAACTTAAATTATCCCCTCTATCTTTGGCCTGGGACTTTTATCTTTCTCTATTCCTGTATACCTTTTCTTTCCTTCTTACTCTGTGTCTGGCTGTGTAGCTGGGTGGCTGGCCCCTAGCATCTTCCTCTCTTGCTCTTTCTTCTTTCTTCCAGATTTCTCCTTCTATTTCTTCTCTCTGCCTGCCAACCCCACCTATTCTTTCTTCTGCCTGATCATTGGTCATTCAGCTCTTGATTAGACCACCGGGTGTTTTAGACAGGCACAGTAACACAGCTTCACAAGGTTAAACAAATGCAACATAAACAAAAGTAATACACCATAAAATAATATTCCCCAACAAGTTTCAGATGCTGTCCTAATACATTCTTAGTTTTTTCGCTGATGGAAACTAGGGTTAAGTTAATACATTCTAAAAGGTTTTATCTGTTAGTCATATGGATTTTAGGTCAGATACAGAGGGAAGTCTATTTAGGGTGCCAAAAACAGATAGATTGTAATTAGTCTCTAGACTTGCAACATTCCAACCTCTCCACAATCATTTAAGTTTGTCTTTTTTTTTTTTTTTTTTTAAAGATTTATTTATTTATTATGTATACAGCATATATGACTGCAGGCCAGAAGAGGGCACTAGATCTCATTACAGGTGGTTGTGAGCCACCATGTGGTTGCTGGGAATTGAACTCAGGACCTCTGGAAGAGCAGTCAGTGCTCTTAACCTCTGAGCCATCTCTCCAGTCCATAAGTTTGTCTTTTTTTTTTTTTTTTTTTTAAAAATTTGTTTACTTCTGTTTATGTGAATGAGTATGTATGTATGTATGTAGACTACCTGTGTGTCTGTTTCCCAAAGAGGCCAAAAGACAGTGTGAGATCCCTTAGAACTAGAGTTATAGATGATAACTATAGAGAGCTACCATGTGGGTTATGGGAACTGAATCCAGGTCCTTTCCGAGAGAAGTCAGTGCTCTTAACCCAGATCCTTTCCTAGAGTAGCCAGTGCTCTTAACTGCTAAGCCATCTCCTCAATGCCATCATTGAAGTTTTAATCAGTTAATCAGTCTTTCAGAAGGTTCACTGGAAGGTACAGCTTCTTTCCAAAACTTCTGTTCAAAAAGTCAAGTTTAAAACATCTGCAGGTGGGGGCTGGAGAGATGGCTCAGTGGCTAAGAGCACTGATTGCTCTTCCAGAAGATCTGGGTTCAATTCCCAGCACTCACATGGCAGCTCACAACTGTCTGTAACTCCAGTTCCAGGGATCTGAGACCCTCACACAGATAAACACACAGGCAAGACATCAATGCACTTTAACAACAAACAAACAACGCCCCCCCCCCCCCAGCAAACCATTATTTGCTGGGTGTGGTGGAGTATGCTTTTAATCTCAGCACTGGGGAGGCAGAGATAGGCAGATCTCTGAGTTCGAGGACAGCCTGGTCTACAGGGCAACACAGAGAAACCCTGTCTCGAAAACCAAAAACCAACCAACCAACCAACCAAAAACCAACCAAACAACAGCCAAAAACATCTGTTGGCGAAAACACTCATATATACAAAAATAGGTAAATCTAAAAGCAAACAAAAACTGCATGAGAGGGCGTAAAGGTGCCTGTTGACAAGCCTGGAGGCCCGAGCTAAATCCCCATGCAGCACAGGCTGGAATGAAAGAATCTATCCCTGCAGGTTGTCCTATGACCTCCGTACAGGTAGCATGGCATGCATCGGCTCCCTCTTCCCACATGCACCCCCACAAAAAAATAATGTGATGTTTAAAAATGTTAGGTTGACACAGAAGCCACACTGGGCAAGGTGGCGCATGCCTACAGACTTAGTTGAACCCAGAAGTTTGAGATGAGCCCGGGTCACACAGGAGATTACAAAAGTACGTGTGTGTGTGTGTGTGTGTTTGTGTGTGTGTGCGCATGTGCACACTCAGGCAAAGCAAGGGGGGAGAGCAGGAGGAAAGAACACCCACACTATGGAGGAAGATGTCTCAGCATAGTGCCTACAGTTTAAGGTGCTGGAGTTCCCAAGCTCACCTGGTTACTGCCTCTGCCTGGCACCCCACAGTAGGTGTTCACTGAAAGGTTGGACTAATTGTGGCTTTTGTTGTGAAGAATGTTGTCGGTTTCGTATGGGGTTAGTCTTTGCATTGTGTTGGCCCTTTTCCAGCTGCTGGTTTGAGTGAGATTGTTACTATAAGCAGAGGTTTGGGAAGAGGGCACTCAGAGGAGCAGCAGTTCCTAACGGTCTGCAGAGGTTTGTGTGGGGGAAGGGAACTGGACATAGCCTTCCTCATGTTGTTTAGACCTTAAGCCAGGCAGCATTTGCTTCTGAAGGGATCTTGGTGAGCTCTGCCCTGTGCTTTCACATGGTCCCTTGTGAGATCCTCTCCCCTCTCCTGGGACTCTGGGACTAAAGTGACAGGCTTGTGGGACAAGGGTACGAAAATGTGGTTTCCCTGTTACTCACATCTCTTTGTTAGCCCTCTCAGCTCAGGTCTTAGGAAGCAAGCTCGCATTTTAAACAGTCTCGTGAGGCAGACTTCTGTGGTCATTAGCTGAGAGCTGCCTCGGGGCATCGCCAGGGAAAAGAATGCAGTCAGTCCTCGAGTTAGCTTGCAAGTGTCTGCATTAGCCAGGATTCTCAGGGGGAACGGGACTGATTTTGGCTTGGTGGTTCATGTCTATATCTCCAGCACTGACACTGAGGTAGGAGGATCACCAAGAGGTGGAGGACAGCCTGGGCTCCATAGTGAGCCTAGGCTACGGAGCGAGACTGTTTCCAAAAGATAAAACAGGGGGCTTGGTGATATGGCTCATCAGGTAAAGCTCTTGCTTAGCAAGACTGACAGCCTAAGTTCAATTCCCAGAACCCACATAATATTTGGAGGGCACCAACTCCATGAATTTGTCCTCAGACCTCTACAGCCACACAATGGTACCCAGGCACACATACAAACAGTAATAATAATGATGATAATGACAAAGACAGTCCAGATTGGGCATGATGGTGAACTTCTGCAATCCCAGTTTGGTAAGTAGAGGCAGGAGGACTAAGGGGTTTGGAGTCATTCTGTGCTATATAAGGAATTTGAGGCCAGTCTGGCTACATGAAATCTTTTAAAGAAAAAGTTAGCTTGTTTATTTTGAGGTGAAAAAATCACCCTTGCCGGATAGTAGTGACAGCTCATCTTTTCAATCCCAGCACTCGGGAGGCAGAGGCAGGTAGATCTCTGGGAATTCCAGGCCAGCCTGGCCTACAGAGCGAGTTCCAGGACAGCCAGAGTTACACAATGAGACACTGTCTCAAAAAACAAAAGCAAAACAAAACCAAAAAAGTCACCCTGACCTGCTGTCTGCAAGCTGGAGACGTAGAAAAGCCAGTACTGTTTGTACACCAAGGAGGGAACCCCTAGTGTAAATGCCAGCCCAAGGGCTGAAGAAGACTGGCATCTCAGTTCCAGCAAGCAGGCAAGCAACAAAGGGTGGATTCTTCCTCTCTTTGCTCATGGGGCCTTTGAAGGACGAGGTGATACCCAGCCACACCAGGGAAGGCTGTCTTCTGATGCTAATCCCTTCTGGAAACATATTCACTGACACATCAGAAATGATGTTCAATCTGGGCTCCCTGTGGCTCAGTGACGCGTAAACTAACCACCACATGGCTTCTTCCCTAGCCGAGCTTCCAGAAAGGACCACAGTCCCTGCTGATGCCTCGCTAGCAGCCCCGTGCAAGAAGACCCAGTTAAGTCATGTCTGGGTCCTGACTTAAGTCATAAAATACATGACTGTTGCTTAAGAAGTGATGGCACTAACGGTTATAGGTAATACCATTTACCTACAGAAAAGTACACAGGGGAGCAAAGCTGGCATTAGAAAAAGCCAAACATACCTGTGTAACCAGTATCCAGGCCAAGGTACAGAGACCAGGCTTGGGAATGGCCACTCACATTTCCTGTGAGTGCCTTGGCCTCCCAGGCTCTGGGATTACAAGTGTGGAGCACCATGCCTGGCTTTACTGTTTCTATCGTATCTTAGATGGGATCATACCATGTGTGCAAACAGTTTTTGCAGACTCTCCGATTCCAAAGTGCTCTGAGAATCACCCAGACACAAAGAGAACCAGCGCCTGACAAATTCGCCAGGAGTTAACCTTTACTGACTCCATCTGGGAGCAGGCAGACTAATTCTAGAACAGAAATCCTGGCTTCTGGACAGAAATTGTCCCAGAACAGGAGGAACACCTCATTTGGCTCTTATGTCCCACGAGTCTTTAAAGCCATCCCCTTACCCTAGTCTCTTCTCTCTCCTTGTCTTTTGCCTTTTACTCAATTTTCCAAGTAAGCATGCCCAGAGAAAATATAAAAGCACTTCATATCTAAGCACTTTCCCCTCTAACACCCTAGGGGTTGGGCTTTTGTTTTCAGAAGTCTTTCAAAGGTTTCATTATTAGGGGTCAGTAGCAACCAAGTAGGATTAAATCCAAGACACAGCAATCAGAGTTTCTGGACCTAGTTGTTAATAACTTAGTACTCTTGAAAACAACTCTTACTATGATTGGAGGTCTATGTTATACATGTAATACAAGTTATATAGCCAGGCATGGTAGGACAGTTCTGGGATCCCAGCACTTGGGAGGCAGAGGCAGAAGGATCACCAAGTTTCAGTTTGTCCTGGATTACATGGTACATTCCAGAGTACTTTGCCTCAAAAAGTTAAAAGAAAATATATTTGTTATGTCATTTAAAAAACAAAACAAATAAACCAAACCAAAATCAACTCCTATAGGGCTGGAAAAATGAGTTGGTGTTCAAGAGCACTTGCTCTTTAAGAGGATCTAGGATCAGTTAGTTCCTCAGTTCCCAGCATCGCTATGGTAGCTCACACTCAAAACCACCTATAACTACAGCATCGGGGATCTGATGCCCTCCTCTGACCTCTGCAGGCTCCAGTGCTCTCCTCTGGTCTCTGCAGGCTCCAACACTTCCACTCTCTCCTGATCTCTGCATACTCGTGGTGCACAAATACACACACACACAGACACACACAAACACACACAAAATAAATAAACTTAAAAAGAGTCCCCAAGCCAAATACTCTTGGTAGGTAGTTATTAAAATATGAGAGTAAACAATACATACAGGACTGGAGAGATGGCTCAGTGGTTAAGAGTACTTGCTGCTCTTCCAGAGGTGCTGAATTACCTTCCCAGCACTTGTGTCAGGACCGTTTCTAATTCCAGCTCCAGAGGATCCAGTGCCTCTGGCTTGCAAGGGCACCTGCACTCATGTGTACATATGTGATATGTAAACACACATGCCAAAACATAAAAAATAAGTCTTTAAAAAAAACCAGTATTTAGTGGGGTGTGGTGGTGTATGCCTTTATTTGTTTTATTTTATTTTTGGTTTTTCAAGACAAGGTTTCTCTGTGTAACAGCCCTGGCTGTCCTGGAACTCACTTTGTAGACCAGGCTGGCCTGGAACTCACAGAGATCCGCCTGGCTCTGCCTCCCGAATGGTGGGATTAAAGGCGAGCGCCACCACCGCCCAGCTGATGTATGCCTTTAATCCCAGCACAGAGGCAGGCAGATCTCTGTTGAGTTTGAGGCCAGCCTAGGCTACAAATCGAGTTCCAGGACAATGAAGGCTGTTACACAGAAAAAAACTTGTCTCAAAAACAAAACAAAACAAAACAAAACAAAACCAAAAACCCCAGTATTTATAAATGAAGAAACAGAAGTTAAACGATTTAGCTGACATCATGGAAGTTTTGTACAGCCAGAGAGAGAGGCTGACTGGAAGCAGACACAGGTTTAATCTTGAGGTTTAAAGATTCTTGAGGCTTGGCCATTATTGTAGCAACCTGAAGAGCTTGAAACTAAAGTCTGTTTTCAGTCAGGACCAGCTGGGGTGCCAGACAGAGCTTTTTCCTCTCTCTGACATGGGGGTCTCACCCTGGACCCTAGCTGAGCCTGGAATTCAAACATGTTGAAATCATTGTGTCTTAGTCTCCTGAGAGCTGGCATTACGGGTGGGAGTTATGAGGCCCTGTTCCACACATCTGGGCCTTCTTTTTGCTTTTTACTTTTTATCCTAGACAGGGCCTTATATATTACAGGCTGACTTTGAACTCTGACCTTCTGATCCTCTTGACTCTACTTCCTGAGTGTTGTGTGTGTCACTGGGCCAAGCTGGTTGCTCTTTCTTTTTCTTTTCTTTTTTTTCCTTTTCTTTTCTTTCTTTCTTTCTTTTTTTCTTCTTCTTCTTTTTTTTTTTTTTTTGGTTTTTCGAGACAGGGTTTTTCTCTGTGTAGCTTTGTGCCTTTCTTGGAACTCACTTGGTAGCCCAGGCTGGCCTCGAACTCACAGAGATCCGCCTGCCTCTGCCTCCCGAGTGCTGGGATTAAAGGCGTGTGCCACCACCGCCCGGCTTCTTTTCTTTTTTGAGACAGGGCCTCATGCTTGACATGCTGGCTTTGAACCCAACATGAAGTGAAAGAGGACCCTGAATTCCTGATTGCACTGCTTCTAGCTCTGGTATGATAGGCATGAGCCACCATGCCTAGCTCCAGCTGGATCTCTCTCTCTCTCTGACTCTGTCTCTCTCTTCAGTAGCAAGGATTCTTATTGTGAATACAGGAGATAACACAGCTAGATACATTTTTATGACAACTGTGGACTCCAGCACTTCTCTGTGAGAAGATTAGCCCATTATGTAAACAGACTATTGCCCAAAACAAAATCCAGCATTCAGGACAGTGGTCAAGATGGTGGACTATGCCGGGCGGTGGTGGCGGCGCACGCCTGTAATCCCAGCACTCGGGAGGCAGAGGCAAGTGGATCTCTGTGAGTTCGAGGCCAGCCTGGTCTACAGAGCTAGTCCAGGACAGGCTCTAAAGCTATAGAGGAACCCTGTCTCGAACCCCTCCCCCCCCAAAAAAAGATGGTGGACTGTGCATGGTGAGGAAAAAGAAAAAAGGCATTTCCTTGCTCTTTCTCCTCAGTATGATGCGTACAGCATGCAGCTCATCGGGTGGAAAATGTTTTCATTACAGAGAAGATGTGAATTTTTCCTTTCTCTCAGACACCAAAATCCCAGGCCTTGACCTGAATAAGGAAATCAAAATAAGGTGATTTCAAGTGAACCTCAAGTCTACCTACTTACCTGCCATGTTTACTCTTGAAAACACATATCCAGTAACCAGATGTGGAGCTTAGTGAGTCCATACGTAGCATGAATGAGGCCCTGGTTTGAGCTCTAATAATGGGAAAGGTAAAACCGCAACAAGCCCATTTAGGATGCATTTACCAATATGAATTTAGTAGGCTCGGTTGTCTCCTGGAGGACGTTTTTGACCAAACTGGAGTTAAGCTAATTTCACTTGCAAGAGAGGCCCCGCGAGACTAGTATTTGCTCTGTGACATTTAGTAGCGAGTTGGCCCTCCAACTGCAGAGGCTCATTAGTCTCTAGCTTCAGTGTGGAGAACCAGGGTCCTCCCAAGTCTGGCTGTTTGCTGTACCCAGCCCTCAGACAGGTTCAGCCCTGCTGACAAGGCTAGAAAATGTCAGGAGGTCACAGTTTTCCAGGTTAGTGGGTGCACATCTCTATTTGTCAATGCTTAGGTTGGTCACGGGGAAAGAAGCAAGGAGCCGAGGTTTGGGAATTGCTTAAGCGTTATTTACCCAGGAAGCAAGGATCAAAGTCCTTCTCTAGGACAAAGATACAAAAATAGGTCACGAGGTCCCCCAATCAGCACAGCTAACATTTTTTAGCTAACATCCAACTTTAAAGCGGTGCTTTAAAGCAGAAGTTTCTTTCACAGAAAGATAATCGCTGAACTAAATGTCACTCAAGCCTCCTCTTAAAAATATCACGTCCTTATTTCAGAGCCAGGATTAAAGAACAGGGTCCCTGGGACCCCTCAAAGCATTCTAGAAGGCAATGGGCATGAATGTATTCAAGTCATGGGGTCTGAGCTTATGGGTTCATGGTGTTTGCTTTTTCTCTTCTAACTGGGACATCCATCTTGGGCAACTTGAAGGTGGTGGATCTTCACCTGCTTGGGTGGCCTGGACAAGTCTTAGCCCCTGAGAGAGGGCTCTGGGCTCTTCTGTAGGGCTAGATGGCAATATCTCCAAAAAAATAGACCTACGGATCAGTCTTGGTCCAAAGGGGCTCCACTTATCTGCTGAGTTCTTTTCAGTCCCACTTCCACGGCCCGTGGTGTTAGGATCTGGGCCAGGTAAGGCTGTGAAGGAAACAGACGTGAAGCAGCCTGTGGGTTTTTGCTGACTGGATGAGTGAGGGGGTGTTCTCTGTGCCGGGGTGAACATTCTGCAGCTTTAACTTCTGGACTGCTTCAGCCACTCAGAGGTACCTGGTCTCTTCAGAGGGAAGGCCCTTGCGGCATGTGTAGGCAGCATCTCTCAGTCCTGCCTGTTCCTCAAAATGCCAGCTGCTCTCCTAGGTCCATTTGGTGGTGGGAGAATTCGTGATGACGTGGGAAGCTTTAGCTTTCACCGTGGGAATTTTGTCCAGTGTCAGTAGCTACTGATATCGAGTCTCACTGTAGGGAGGTGACAACTGGCTTCTCCTTCCTCTGCTTGATGAAGTGCTGATATGTGCATTCTGGAATCTCTGGCTTCCAGGGGATGCTGCTCATGTCCAGTGGAGAAGGAGTCATGGGTGCAGGGTTCTCGAGGCCATCATCTCACCTGGATGCCTGACAACATAGCTCCATGGGTAGAGGCATCTTGTCTAGATGCTCATTGGGCCCAAGAACACGGTGAAATGATGTTAGACTATGCTGACGGATGTTACATGGGGAACACTATCCAGTGCTGCACATTGACAAAGCTTCCATCCAGAGGTTCTGCACACCTGCTGCAATCTGGCTACCAACCAGGCTGGAAGATTCAGATCTCCATTAGGGGCTGTGCCACAGCACAGAGCCAAGCCATTATGAAAGTACAACATCCACAGTCCACATTACTCCAGCACTGCTGGATTTCTTATTCTTCCCATCCATACATGTATCCAACCCTCCAACTATCCATCCATCCTGCCACCTCACTAGACCTATATATCACATGGCTCTCGATGGTCTCTCCATGTCAATCCCATGCCAGAAGGAACCTGATGGCAGAAGTACCTAGGCTACAGTAGTAAATATAAGAGCCAGATTCTCTACTAGATCTGGGGTTCCTGGAGGGAGAATCTCTCACTAAACATGGTTTAGGTCCTGTTTTCCTTTCCAATCTCATTTTACCTACTCATTCTCTTGCTCCTTGTCTTCAACCACCAATGGTCTTCCTTCTCTTTCTGACCAAGCCACGCCCCTCTTTGGCCTCAGAGCAACTGCTGTTCTTTTGTGACTTGAATGTTCAGCCAGCAATGTAAAGAGCTGGCTCTGTCTGTTCCTTTGCATCCTAAAGAGTCCTGTCTTCAGAAAGGCCTTTCTATACCCACCTTCTTTACAGGGTGCATTCTTCTGCCCTGCCCATTTACTGTATTACCTCATCCTGTTTATTTCTCTTATAGAATTGCTCAGAATCTTTCGTCATCTTATTATTTTATAACTCACCAATTAGAAAAAGTAGGAGGGCTGTTACCAAATCTTTTATATTCTTTATGGCATGCCTTCCGCTTGTTTCAATGACTGATCACAGTTACTGATGCATAGTAGTCCTTCAATGTTTGTTGAATGAATGAAAGGTGCATGAGTAGACTTTCCTAATATTAGAGAGATTGAAAATTGGTAGGAAACAGACTCTGAAAGATAGGACAGGATTGGAGAGAGAGTCTTGTCAGCAAAGCAGAAGAGCTGACTTAATGTGAACACAGGATGAGTAGAGTCTCTTGAGCTACCCAATGAAAACAGTGGCTTAGGAGGATGCCTTGTTATATATGCCGCCATCTGTGATAAATTAGAAATTTAAACTACTCGCTGCAGAATTTTGTAATTATCTTGAGAAGTAATGAGGTCCCAGGACCCAAGGTATATTTTCCTCCCTGTGGGAATTATACAGCATGGGAATCCAGAGTGTCATGGCTTTCTAGACTATATGTTGTTTAATTAGCTGATTATGGTAAACTATAGACATAGTGTCATAATGAAAATTCTGTAAGGCAAGACTCATATATGTTCAATGTAAGCATATAGCCCATAAGAGAGTTTTTTTTTGCCTTTTTACTATGCTAGGTATCAAAACCAATGGTGTTTGCGTGTTAGCAAGCACAGACCTTTTGAAGAAGGCTGTTTCTTCATCTGTAAAAGAAAGCTAAAACATAACAGTGGGTTTTAAAAACTGACTATTGAGATAGAGTCTCATTATGATAGATGCCCTGGCTGGTCTAGAACTTGCTATATAGATCAAGATGGCCTTGAACTCATACAGGTCCACCTGCCTCTGTCTCCTCTAATAAAAGCATGGACCACCATGCCTGGCATTTTTACTATTTTTAGTTATTTATGTATGCATGTGTAGGTTTGTGTGCAAGGAGGCGAGAGGGCACTGAATCTCCTGGAGTTGGAATTCCAGGCTGGTGAGAGCTACTTGATCTTGGTACTGGAACCAAACTGGCATCCTCTGCAATAGCAGTACATGCTCTTCACTGCTAAGCCATCTCTCAAACACCCATAACAGGTTTTTAAATGAGAGGTTATAGGAAAAATCAGTAGTACATAGTGATCATTAAGTGAACTCACTCCACTCCCCCTCCCCAGTTATCCTTAAAGGAAGATTCTGAATTCTCCCTGACTGGTATCTTCTATTAGACTTTTAAATTGATGATGATGATGTTTTTTGAGACAGGGTTTCTCTGTGTAACAGCTCTGGCTGTCCTGGAACTCGCTCTGTAGACCAAGCTGGCCTAGAAACTCACAGAGATCCGTCTGCCTCTGCCTCCTGAGTGCTAGGATTAAAGGCATGTGCCACTAACATCCAGCCTTCTATTGGACTTTTATTTTCCTGAGAGTTGCTAGACTTGAAATAGACAGATCATTGGTTAATATTTGCTTATTGCCATTTTCTCTTTTCTATGAAGAAGCTATGTAATTTACTAGCTACATGACTTTAGAAACCTCTTTTTGTCTCAGTTTTCAAATAAAATGGATACAATAGTACTTGTCTTCTTTCAAAGATCATGTGTTGTGGAATAATCTTTTTGTACACTGTGAAGATGTGTCATTCTCATTCGTTTAATAAAAAGCTGAATGGCCAATTCAGGCACACAGGAAACTGGGGAGAAGAAGGAGTTGCCAGGCAGACAGAGGGGAAGCAGCATGGGAAGTACAGAGTAAAGGTAATAAAGCCACGAGACAAAAGTAGATTGATAAACATGGGGAAATTTAAACTGTAAGAGCTAGTTAGTAACAAGCCTAAGTCATTGGCAAACTCTCATAATTAACAAGAGGTCTCTGTGTGGTTATTTGGAGCTGGCAGGCAGAAAAAAAAATCTGCCTACAATCATGTAAGACTGTACTAGGGACTGGCACATGGCATTCAATTAGTCTTCAGAATTTCATTCTTCTCTCCACATTGGAACTTGCCTTCTTTCTCTGTAGGTGTTCTCTGTGCCTCTGATCTCTCCTATAGGAAAGGGCTGACTAAAAAAAATGGGTTCAACAGCTCTTTCTAGACTTAACGAGAAATTTAAAATACTTTAGCTGTTAAAAGAGCAAAACAAAACACCCAAAAGAGAAAAACAAGAACATTAGGACACTGGAGAGACACCTTTCTCCACCACCCCACCACCCCGCCTCTTTATTTTTTTGCCTTGAGACAGGGTCTCATTCTGTAGCTCAGGCTGTCTTGAAACTCAGAATGAAGCCTTTGTTGGCCTAGAATTTTTGCCATTTCTGCCTTTGCCTCCCAAGTGCTGGGATTACTCCCATGGGCAACTATGCTTGGATTGAGGTTTTTCCTATACACAGAAGGCTAGGAACGAAAAGGCTTCAACAGTGAACTCTTTCCAATGGATCTAAGGGGAATAAGTAACGTGGCCGGACTTCACTCATCCTAGCATGCCCGTTGTCTTTCTTCTCATTAGAATTTTCCTTCTTTGAAATTAACAGGTCTCTAGAAAGCAGGGATTAGTCCTTTGTTTCTAAAAAGTGAAGCCAAGGAAAACACTCTTCGTGCGCATGCTGGAGTTCCTGTCATGTGGTTATGGAGTATGTCTTGTCCGTCTTTCCTATTCCCAGCACCTCGTAAGTTGACTAGCAGAATAGGCACCCAAAAAAGTGTTCCAGAATTATTGTAGAACTTTAGTTATCTTTCCCACAGAAGCCGGTGGTGCCCACACTCGGCCACAAACAAGTCCACGCCTAGAAATAACATTCATTCTAAGGATCTCTGCGCAAAGATTCTTGGGAAGCGGTTCCCAGTCTGCATTCTCCCGCTATTCCTCCCTTGGGTCGTCTTTGAAAGAACTGGCACGACTCGCGTTTCCTTCCCTTCTCCCACCTCCGAAGAACCGGCCGAGAATGGGCAGGAGCATAGACCAATCATAAAGCGGTATTGTCCTTCCCAACCAACAGATACAGGCGGCAAGCCTAGAGCTCCGCTTTCGCCACCCTTCATCCCGCCCCTCCCACCTCCTTTTAGATTCGACACTTGACAACTCACCCCACCAATGGGAAGTTCCTACTCTGAGCGAGGGGGCGGAACCAGGCCCGCGACAGACGTCTCCTGCCGACCAATGGGCTGACACCAGTGCGGGAGGGGTGGAAGGCGGAGCCAATGGCGCGGTGCCAATCACGAGCATCAGGGAAAGGGCGGGACGACAGTGTTAGCGGGAGGGAGGGGAAGGCCTCGGGAACCCAGCCGCGCTGCCGCCGCCGCCGCCGCCGCAGCCCGAGTCGGAGGAGGGAGAGACCAGTGAGAAAATGGCGGCCGTGGCTGCTGAGGCGGCGGCGACCGCGGCGTCCCCCGGGGACGGGGGCGCCGGCGAGGCTGAGCCGGAGCTGGAGCCCATCCCCGGCAGCGAGGCCGGCACCCCCCTCCCGGTCACGGCCACCGAGGCGGCGGTGCCGGACGGCGAGGCCGACGGGCGCCAGTCCGCCCCTCGGGCCGACGAGCAGCCGCTGCCGCCACCGCCGCCGCCGCCGCCTCCGGGGGAGCTGGCGGGTAGCCCCGAGGCTGAGGCGAAGCCTCCCGAGCCCGCGGCCGCCCCGGCCCCGCCGCCCGAGCAGCCCCCGGCCGCCCCCGAGCAGTCCGAGGACGTGCCGCGGCCGCCGCTAGCTCCGGCGCTCGTGCCGCCGGCGGGCGGGGACTCGGCGGGGTCGCAGCTCATCCCCGGCTCGGAGGTGCGGGTCACGCTGGACCACATCATCGAGGACGCGCTCGTCGTGTCGTTCCGCCTCGGGAGAAGCTCTTCTCCGGGGTCCTCATGGACCTGTCGAAAAGGTACCGCCGGCCCCCCGACAGCACGCCGTCCGCTCCGCCGCGACGGAGAGCGCCAACCCCGGCTGCTCCCGCCCCGCCCTCGGGTCCTTGCGCGCCGCTCGCTCGCTCGCTCGCTCGCTCCGTGGGGCGCGCTCCGCGCGGGGCAGACGCGCGCGCGGCCCCGGAGGGCGGGCCCGACCCCAGGTGTGCGGCTGGGGACGCGCGCGGGTGCAGATGGCCGGCGTACCCCGCCTCCTCATCTCCGGCCCTCTGCGACCCTGGCTCGCACACTGGGGCAGATGGGTTAATGCAAAATGCAGATGGATCCCCCCCGGAGGAGGACCGGGTGCCGGGCGGGGGAGAAGGTGCTGCTGAGGCACTTGTCTGTCCTCAAGTCAACCTTTAACTTTAGCGGGGTTGGGGAAAGGGGTGTGTGCATTGGGCTTCCCTAAAGGTTACCTGTCACTTGTTAAGAGAGGAAGAAGAGCCTGGAATTAATGAACTTTTTTTTTTTTAACTGTTATTCTCACTGCTGGAAGTAGTTCCCCGGAGGGTAACTCTTCAAAAAGGAGGCACATTTTGCTAATTTTACCTACGGCTTAAAGAAATATCTGAAGATGGGATGAGACCCTTGTTTTTTAAACCTTTAATTTCAAATTGATGGGTTCGAATGAGTTTTTCTTTGGCAAGTGCTAGGAATTGACTCTTAAATGACTTCTGAGACTATATTTACAGTTACATTTATGTTTTGATTGGAAGGTTGAATTCACCTACAAAGCTCTGTCTTAACCAGTATATTTTCGTCTTTTATATAAAATATTCTGGGCACTGCTTTGAACAAGTAAAGAAGATAATCTGTTCTCAGTTTTAGAGTTAACCTTTTTATTCTCTTCTTTTGCAGATAGGAAGTGCAGAGACTCCCATTCATGGCTCTCCATTCTGTTTCCTGCAACAGCACACACACTCTGGTGTCTCACCTGTTTGGAAATGGTTTATTAGTGTGCTTGATGTGTTATGGATTTATTTAATTTCTTTTTGCTGTACTGGGGATCGAACCCAGAGCCTCCTGCATGCCAGGCAAGCATCCTGCCATTGAGCCACACACACCCCAGCCTTCTCCTGCCTGTCTTTCTTTTATTTTTTGAGACATGGTCTGGGTTAAGTTGTCCATGCTTGCCTCGAACTTGCAATCTTTCTGACTCAGCCTCTCCCAAGTACTGGTATGACAGGCATTTCCCATCATACCCCATATCCTGGCTTATGCTTTACTTTTAATTCCTTGACCTCCCGTCAAGACACAGGAATCCTTTTCCGTTTGGGAACAACTCTTTTAAATTCATACTGGAATATGGTGGTTTGGTGGGGGCAATGGGCACCTGTTCTGTCAGTCTGTATACTTGGTTAGTCTTCGGGGGTTTTGTTTTGTTTTTATTTTTTTTTTTATTATTATTATTTGTAATTTTGGGTTAGTGTTTTCATTAATGCTTTAGTTTTCATAGTTAGAAAGCTGCTTAAGACAGTGCTTTTTGCTGGTGTTTTTAATAGCAAGAGAGACACTCTAATGTGTATGCTATTGAATCAAACAGAAGAAGAGGCCAGTGTTTGTGTGAGAATCTGAATTTCAAATCTGCAAAAGAAAGGTGCAAAAAGGTAAGTTTTTGGAAATAAATAGAGTGGCTTGTCTTTTCTCATGTTCAGGTGCTCATTGTATCAGTTTTAGAAAGTTGGAATTCCGAGTTTTGGTCTAGTTTGCTAATAGCACTTCTTATAAATAGTGATTTCTTTTCTTGGAGGAGCTGTTTTCCCTTTTGAAAGGTACAGAGTCTTAGCCTCCCTGTTTTGAACTCTTGGGTTCAAGCTGATCCCCTTGTCTCAACTTCCTCCTGCCTCAGCAGCCACAGTAGCTGGGCCTGGAGTCTGTGTCCTACTTTTGAGCTATATATCCAGCCCCAGGAGATACTTTTTATCCACTGTGCTCAGGCCATGGCTACACTGTATTCAACAGACACTTTAAAAATAATTTGTATCTTATTTGAATTGGCCACTGAATTATACTTCCTGGTGAAAATAGCAAGAGCTCCCAATTGAGTGGCAGACATTGTATCACATAAGTTAGAGTCTTTTTAGCTCTAATGGTGGCATATCATTTATATGGGAGGCAATTGAGGCTTATTTAATTTGGCCAGTTAGCTTATGAGTGGCAAAGTAAAGATTTAAATGTAAGTGAAAAGTTGGATGGGGTAGCAAGTTTTCTTTTAAGCAGGAAGTAAAGAATTGTGTATTTTTCAGTCAGTGCTTTCTTAATTTTTAGTGGCTGTGCAGGGTGATGCAAAGGATCCCGGGTCTTGAAGCCAAGAAGAGTACTCTGTTAATAGGCTGCTGCTCTGGAGAGTCTTTACTTCCTTCCTTTGAATAGTAGAGCACATATAATAATTTCTGAAGTTGGAGTTCCTGCTTATCCAGTGAGAAAACTGGCAATGTGTCAGTGTATTTGTGCTTTTGTTTAGTCTTCAGGAGGGTTAGTTATTACATTTATTTAGATTTTTTTTTTTTTTTTTGGATTGAATAAGGGTTGACTCCAAGACCTCATTCTAAACATGACTTCTACCCCTATAGTTTTTTTGAGGTCATCTGTTTGTGGCCAGTTGATATGAATACAGACAAGCATAATGCATATAAATGCATAAGCTAGTGTCAGCTTACCAGAAAGGAGAGACCATATTGTTAACCAACTGTTCTTTTGATGAGGACTTTATCATTCTGTGACTTCATAGTTCTCTAGTTTGTAAAGTGTAAACCATGATGTTTTCAACAGTGGTACTCCTCAGAATTTACTCTTCCTTTAAGCAACACATCAGTTGTACCACCCCTTATTTCTTGAGATCTTGGCCATAAATGACATATTTGGCCTAAAATGAGGGTAGTTTGAATATCTAGTTAAAAACAAATTTTGTTGATTATAGCTTAAAAAAATATTGACTACCTTTAAGTGAAGCATAAGGTTTACAGTTCATTTACTCTAGCTGTTGTTTTTATACCCAGCCCCCTTAGCTAGTTTAAATTATTTGTCTATTGCTGAGGTCATTAGTATTGTCTAATGACAAAGCAATTAGCCTTACACATGAATCTTATTTTTTTCTTATTTTCCTCATCAATCTCAGTTTTTATAATTTTGGCATATAATAAGCATCATAAACTGATTATTTTAGACAATAAATACTGATGTACTTTTTATCATGGGGTATGACTGTATGTATATACTGCCTTGCTTCAACATTTATTGCAGTTTAGCTCTTTGAAAAGATAGGGGCTTTAAAAAATAACCATACTATCACTGTCATTCCCAGAGTTCTAGCATTTCCTTTATATTGATTCAAATCTCTGGTCAGTGAATGTTAACATCATGAAAATCTCAGGATTGTTTTGTTCAAATTGGACTACAAATAAAGTTCATACCTGCACATAGTTAATTTTCCAGGCTTCTGTTCATCTGTGGTTCTGCCATTATATTTACCCCTTGCGATTTGTTTATTCTGGATCTTTTTCTGATTGATACAGTTTTGTTATCTGTTTTAGTAGTTTAACCTTCATAGCAGATTGAAGGGACAGCAGTTTCATTTGGGTCTCCTCAGGACCCTTTTTATGGACCTGAATTGACTTAGTTAAAGTGGTTATGGGTGTCTCTTACTTCCCTGCGGACTTTCTCGGTCCATACCTGAAGGAACATTTTCTATGCAAGTTTTTGTTTTTGAAACACAGTCTTATGTAGCCCAAGTTGGCTTTGAACTCTGGATCTTCCTGCTTCTACTTCTCTAGTGCTGGCATTACAGGCTGAGCCACCACATCTGGCTTTTCTTTTTGTTTTTTTAAAAGAAGAGGTCGTGTGTGTAGCCTCGGCTGGCCTTGGACTAGCTGTGTAGCTCCTCCTTTTGCCTTCTGTTAGGACTCTAGGAGTGTGCCATGTCCAGGGGATTATTTTTATTCATTATTATCTTAAAAATAATTATAAAGCTATTTTGAAACCCTGAAAAATATTTCTGAATCCCTGAATTAAGGAATCATGAAATAAGCATTGGTACTTAAAAAGGCTTGCATATTTTAATTTTATGGCACATGCATATTACTGTATTTTTATAAGTATAATATTCTGTGTATGGGAGCTGTTTATTAAAAATTGAAATGTTTTCTTTTGAAAACTTTAGCATTTACTGTTTAGGATCTTAAATTTGTAGAACATTTGTTTTTAAAAGAAATATAAACCAAGACAATGATTTCTTTTCTTTACAGAGACCATGAACGTATGGTGCAATAGCCCTACTTTTGGTGGGAAAAATATACAGCCATTCTGGTGGAGCAGTGAGTAGTGGTGTCAGTAGTGTGTCCTAAAGCTTGGAGGTTGAGGACCTAGGCCCTCTAGTAGTATGTGTGAAGGCTGGGTGGAGCTGTACATTCTGAATTTATTGGTGATTATATCTTATCTTGAAAGGTGCTAGAGGGCTTGTAAGAAGAGTAGCAGAGGCAAGTGCCAATCCCTTCCTGATCCAGACAACTGGGATGCTCACTACTGTACTGAGTTCCTCCATTGTATGTTGCTCCAATCTGACTGGTTGGCATAGATACTTAGTTGTTGGCAAATAAAAATGTAGTTTGAATCTGAAAACAAAGAATTGTGGTAATTTTTTGCTTTGAGACAGGATTTTACTGTGTAGCTCTGGTTGGCCTGGGGTTTGCAATCTTTATGCCTTAGCCTCCTGAGTCCTGGGATTACAGGGATGTGATTGCCTAGCCCCCAAATAATTTTTATCAATCTTATTAATGTATTTTTATATTATATATAACACCCCCACCCCCATCCCCCAAAAAGTGTCTTTGAACAGGCTTCCACATACTCATGCTGGCCCTGAACTCAGATGTTGTTCTTGCCTCAGCTTCCTGAGTGCTGGAATAACAAACCCGTGTTACCACATCTAGTTATAAATATTATCTATTAGGTAACTGGATGTATTATATATACATACACTATTCCAGACATGCTTTATTGCACTTGAAGCTTTTCTTTCTTTGAGACAAGTTCTTATTCTGTGGCCCAGGCAGGCTTTAAACTGTCCATGATCTTTTCTGTTAGCTTTTGAGTACTGGGATTACAGACAAGGCCATGCTTGGTGGGAGTTTCTAATAAGGTTAATTTTTAGCTTTTTACATGTAAATAAGACCATACTTTACTGTGTACTGTTTTAAAGTCATGATGAAACTATTGGATGGTAAGGCAACTTTTTGGGGGGCTGCTGTTAGGTAGCTTGAGTGTTAATGCTTATCTTCACTGTTATAGCTGATTTCAGATTGTAAAAGGTGAAAGATGGTCTTAGTTATTTGGCCTGCCAAGTAAGTACATACGTCATTTCTTAGTAGCTTAATTCTCCCTAAACTCCTACATTAAGATGCACATCACCAGAAAGAAGCTTGCTGTAGTGGCTGGCAGATAGAGAAGTAAGTGAAGGTTTTATTAAATTTTGCCTGGATTTAATGCAGAATAACTTTGCTAAACACAGTTTAGTCAGTGGTTCTCAAAAGTGTATAGATTTCTGGGGTTGGAGAGAGAGCTTAGCTCTTCCAGAAGATATGGGTTCAGTTCCCAACACATACAAGGCAGCTCATAACTGTCTGACTCCTGCTTCAAGGGATCCAACCTACTGACTCCCAAAGGTACTGCACACATGTAGTTTGCATAAATGCATGCAGGCAAAATACCCATACATATAAAATATTTTTGAGAATACATAGATTTCCTGCACCATCAATTTGATTTTCACTCTGTCGTTCTGGAGCAATTAGGAGATAGTTTAGCTCAAACAGAATTACTTTAGAATGGACTATAATTGCAAATTAAGCAATGCATTTGGAGAATATACAACTTGAGTAGCAGATCCAGATTCTTGCTCGAAAGCTGGTACGTTCACTTGGAAGTGGTTTCTTAAATTTAGCTTCCTTGGCCGGGCGGTGGTGGCGCACGCCTTTAATCCCAGCACTTGGGAGGCAGAGCCAGGCGGATCTCTGTTGAGTTCCAGGAAAGGCGCAAAGCTACATAGAGAAACCCTGTCTCGAAAAACCAAAAAAAAAAAAAAAATTAGCTTCCTGTCAGGTGTAAGGTTGTCCATAATTTTTGCTTTCTTCCCTATGAACCAATTTATATAGTTGCCTAACTCTGTAGTTTCACTTCTCATATTTTTATCACTTAACAGAGCTGCCAAGCTTTACTTTCTGGACTTCATAATACCTACTCCCACTTGCCATTTTTCCCCCCTTGAGACAGGGTCTGTAGTCAAAGGCAGGCCTCAATTACTGTGTAGTTGAGGATGACCCTGAACTTCTGATCCTCCTGCCTCTATCTCCTGAGTGCTACAACTGTAGATGCATGCTACCACCTCTTGCTTTTACAAGATGTTGGGGACTCAGCTCAGGGCTTCACCTATGCTAGGGAAGTATTATTACCAAATGAGCTACTTTGCCAGCCCATACAGTTACCATTTCTGTGTTGTATACATTGTTTCATTTCACTCTGAAAGGTTTTTCAGGTTAAATTTGTAGACATAGTGCCAGATTAAGTAAATTGCTTAAAATTATAAATGATAGGTATTAGTAGGGATATATAAGATGCCTGTTGTTGGAGACAGCGAGGCCCTGTGCCCTGGCTGGCCTTGGACCTTGAGACTTCCTGTCTTAGCCTTCTGAGTCCTGGAATTGCAGGACTAGCACCTTTTATTTTTATTTATCTATTTGTTTATTTTTGTTTTTTGAGACAGGGTTGCTCTGTGTAGTTTTGGTGCCTGTCCTGGATCTTGCGCTGTAGACCAATCTGGCCTCGAACTCACAGAGATCCACCTGGCTCCGCCTTTGGGATTAAAGTCGTGCGCCACCACCGCCTGGCTCACCTTCTAATTTTTACTTTTTCCTTTTATGCTATTGAGTCAGGGTCTCAAATCTAGGCTTCCTTCAAACTTGACAGCTGAGCCTGGCTTGAAGTCCTGACCCTCCTGTTTCTATTCCTAAGGGCTGGGGTGGCAGGGATGTGCTGTGGTTCCCAGGTAATTTTCTTTTGCCAGTATTGGGGATTGACTCTGGGGCTTCATGCACGTTAGAGGAGAGGAGCACTTTGGTGACTAATTTGAAGCACTGTTGATATGTTACATAGGTTGGCCTGGAACTTGTGGTCCTCTTGCCCTAGCCTAGCCAGTTACTGCCCCTCGCCCCAAGAGTCACAATGCCAGCCTACTACTATCCCTATTTTAATTTTATTTTATCTTGTGTTTTGGAGACTGAGTCCAAAGGACCACTTGCAGGATTTGGTTTTCTCTTTTACCATGGTGATTAAATTCAGGTTGTTGGCTTGGTGGCAAGCACCTTTACCCACTGAACTGTGAACCATCTCTCATGGTCTTTTGTTTGTTTGTTTGTTTGTTTGTTTGTTTGTTTGTTTTTGAGGCAAGGTCTTGTTATTTAGCATTGGTTGGCTTGGAAACTCACTGTGTAGACCTGGCTGGCATGGAATTTATGGAGATCTGCCTGCCTGTGCCTTCCAAGTGTTGGGATTAATGCCTGTGTTACCATAGCAGGCTGTGACCTTTTTTTTTTTTTTTTTTTTTTTTTGAAATGGTCTTATGTATCCTAGCCTGCCCTAGTGTGCATTATGTGGGAGCAGAGTCTTGAACTCCTTACCTTCCATTTTCTAACTCTCAAGAATTGGAATTACAGGACCACCACCACACTCAATTTTATGTCATGCTAGGGACTAAATCCCAGAGTTTTCTGCATTCTAGGGGTAACATTTGGCCAACTGGCCTGCATCCTGAGCCCCGTTTTTAACTTACCTTTCTTTACTTGTTTTAGTATGCGTGGGCACTCACATGAGTGTAACCATGTGCATGCCATGGTTTATGTGTGAAAGTCAAAGAACTACTTCTGGGAATCTGCTCTCTCCTATTGCGGGTCCTGGGGATCAAACTCAGGTTGTCAGGTTTGGTACATAAGCACATTTACTGGTTGGAACTGTCTCACTGGCCCTCAATTTAACAAACATTTGTTTGTTTCCTCAGATGCTTTGGTAGAGTCAGATATACGTAGTTCCTGGTTAAATAAGGAGAACATGTTCAAAAGAAAATATGGTTTTGGTGAAACTAAGATGATTTCTTTGGCCAGGCAGTGGTGGTGGTGGTGACAGTGCGTGCATGGCTTTAATCCCAGCACTCGGGAGACAGAGGCAAGTGGCAATTCATTTCCGTGAATTCGATGCTAGCCTGGTCTACAGAGCGAGTCTAAGACAGCCAGGGCTACACAGAGAAACCCTGTCTTGATCCCCTTAGCCCGTCCCCCCTCCCCAAAATAAAATAAAGTTGACTTTTTTGTGTGTGTATGACAATAAGGATTGTATTTAGGGTCTTGGACATGTTGAGTACATAGTCTATCATGGTTACATTTCTAGTCTTTGTTTTTAAATTTTATATGTATGAGGAGGGCGATGGGGGGATCTGTGGTTGGTATATAGAGTGAGTAGAACATTTCTTAATAAAGAAAAATGAAAAGAAAAACATTTATATGTATGAATGTTTTGCCTGCATGTATGTCTGTGCACCATTTGTATGGCTGGTACCCAGGGAGACCAGAAGAGGATATTGAATCCCCTGGGACCAGAGTTACAAGCAGTTATAAGCCACTATGTGAATGCTGGAAATCAAATCCTGGACCTCTGGAAGAAGCAACCTATGCTCTTAAACCCTGAGCCATTTCTGTAGCCCCAGATTGGATGTTTTTAAAAAACTATTTATTTTCATTTTATGTGCACTGGTGTTTTACCTGCATGTATGTCTGCCTGAGGGTGTCAGATCTTGGAGTTACAGGTAGTTTTGAGCTGCCATGTGGGTGCTGGGAATTGAACCTGGGTCCCCTGGGAGAACAGCCAGTGCTTCTAACTTCTGAGCCACTCACCTCTCCAGCCCCAAGATTAGATTTTTTAAAAAACCTGTTTTTAATGTATTTTTGGGAGGGAATTATCTATCTAAATGGTGTATTAATTGAAAACATTTTTTCCCTATAATACTATAGTAAATGATGATGTGCATTTACACACCCATAAGAGCATATGCTTGCAGGTGCATATGGAGGTCAGATGTCTATGTCAGCTGTCATTCCTCATGAATCGTTTCCCTTGTTTTGAAGTTTTAGCTTTGTTTTTAATTATGTTTAGGTGTGTGTATCTGCATGTGAGTACAGGTGATGAGTAGGCCAGAGGTGTTAGATCCCCTAGGCTAGAGTTACAGATAGTTGCCAAGCCGCCTGTCTTGGGTGCTGGAAACTGAGTTGGGTCCTCTGGAAGAGCAGCAGCTGTCATCTTTCTAGCCCCTCGGCCTTGTTTTTTGAGACAGGTTCTCTCAGTGGGAGTTGGGGCTTGCAGTTTAGACCAGGGTGGCTTGCCAGTGAGCTCCAGGGATCTGCCTCCCTCAGCTTCCTCAATGCTGGGATCACAAAGGGTTCTCGTGGTCAGATTGCCTTCTGTTGCCAGTAAGGCAGCACTTCACCTACTAAGCGATGTCCCCAGAGCATGTTACTGCAATTAAATTTATTTTGAAATTTTCTTTTCTTGTTTTTTTCCGTTTTGTTTTGCTTTTGAGACGGGGCTCACTATATTATAGCTCTGGCTGTCCAGGACTCTTTATGTAGACCAGGCTGACCTCAAACTCAGATCTGCAAGTGCTGGAATTAAAGGCTTGTGCCACTGTACCCATCTTTTCCAATCATTTTCGAGAACTCTTGTAAAGTTTTTACCTAGGGTCTTTAATTTGTGTGTGTCTCTCCCCCCAAGATCTAATAGCTTAGGCTGGCTTGGAACACAGTATGTAACTGGGGATGGCTTTGTACTCATTCTCCTGCTGCTGCTTCCCAAGTGCTGAGATTATATAGGCGTGCATCATTGTACCCAGATAGTCACTAATTTTTTAAACTTTGCCCCATTGCTTTATCATTAATTTTTTTTGTTGTTGTTGTTTTGTTTTTTTGTTTTTTCGAGACAGGGTTTCTCTGTGTAGCTTTGCGCCTTTCTTGGGACTCACTTGGTAGTCCAGGCTGGCCTCGAACTCACAGAGATCCACCTGGCTCTGCCTCCCTAGTGCTGGGATTAAAGGTGTGCGCCACCACCGCCCGGCTTATCATTAATTTTTTTGTTTTATTCTTTTCTTTAAAAATATTTTATTTTCGCCGGGCGGTGGTGGCGCACGCCTTTAATCCCAGCACTCGGGAGGCAGAGCCAGGTGGATCTCTGTGAGTTCGAGGCCAGCTGGACTACCAAGTGAGTCCCAAGAAAGGCGCAAAGCTACACAGAGAAACCCTGTCTCGAAAAACCAAAAAAAAAAAAAAAAAAAAAAAAAATTTTATTTTCTTAGTTTGTGTATATGAGTGTTTGCATATATATATGTTTACCATGTGTGCACTTGGTGCCAAGGAGGCCAGAAGAGGCCATTGGATCTCCTTGACCTGGAGCTAGACAGTTGTAAGCTGCGGTGTGAGTACTTGAGACTGGGTTCTCTATAAGTGCTACGAGATGTTCTTAACTACTGAGCCATCGTGCCATCCTGTTTTATTTACCATCTAAAAAAAGATTTATTATTAAGAATTATGTGTAAATCTATAGTGTGTGTATATGCATGTGTGTGCAGGTGCTTGAGGAGGCCAGAAGTGTAAGAATTCTCCCTAGAGCTGGAGTTATAGGTAATTGTGAGCTGCTTGATAAGAGTAAAGGGAACCAAACTTAGGTCCTCTGGAAAAGCAGCACCCACGCTTAACCATCCAGCCATCTCTCCACCCCTGTTTATCTTTCTTTGTTGTTTGTTTGTTTTTCAAGATACGGGGTTTCTTTGTGTAGCCTTGGCTGTCCTAGAACTAGCTCGGTAGACCAGGCTGACCTTGAACTCAGAGATCCCCCTGCCCTCCTGAGTGCTGGGATCAAAGACGTGTACCACTACTGCCCAGCATCATTCTTGATATAAATATCTTTACCTTAACTTTTCACCATTAGGTTGAAAACATCATTCTCAGATGTATTTGTCTGTACAAATACATAACTATTTACTTTGGAGTTTTTTTTTTTTTTTTTTAAGATTTATTTATTATTGTACATACAGTGTTTTGTCTGCATGTGTCCTTGCAGGCCAGAAGAGGGCACCAGATCTTATAGGTGGTTGTGAGCAACCATGTGGGTGCTGGGAATTGAACTCAGGACCTCTGGAAGAGCAGTCTGTGCTCTTAACCACTGAGCCATCTCTCCAGCCCTACTTTTGAGTTTTTAAAAACATTATTGTTGTTGTTCTGTATAATGTGTGTGTGTGAGTTCAGGCTCACATGTTCTAGAGTGCCTCTGTGGAGGTCAAAGGACAACTCTGAGTTCATTCTCTCTTTCTCCCTTGGCTTCTGGAGATCGAATTCACATTGTCAGATTTGGATGGCAACTTGTACCTGGTGAGCCATCTCACCTGTCTTATTTTAAGATGGACTCTTGCTATGTAGTACGTAGTATATGTAGTATAAATTCAGGCTGACCTAGAATCCACTGTCTTTTTGCCCCAGCTTCCCAAATGCTGGGATTGGGCTTGTGTTGACATGATTGTATTTAGTTGCAATCTGATTCAGAAATTGTAGGGACTGTTTCTCAACTTGGATTTGTCCGATTTACTTCTGGGCCATATAAATAAATATAAATGTTTTCAGGGTTCCACACTTTAAGCCCCCAGGTGCCATCATCTTTCCCCACTGAGAAACTATTATTTTCCATGCACTAATAATCTCAAGTAGGATGCTTTTCATTGTATTTCCTATATTTGGGTAGATATTACTTATGTTTGTTTTATTTGCTTGTTTGCTTTTTGAGATGGGGACTCATATAGCCAAGGGTATTCTTGAATTCTGTCTAGCAGGGATGACCTTGAACTTCTGATCCTTCTGCCTCCATTTCCTAAGTGCTGTTATAGGCATATGCCACCATACCTAGTTTTTGCAGTGCCTAGGGCTTTGTACATGCTAGGTAAGTACTCCTTTCAAATTGAACTATATTCACAGCTTTTGTTCTGCTCTTTGACATCACAAGTCTCATACTTAAGGGAAGGCTAGCCTGGAATTCACTATTTAGGTCAGGATGGCCTTGAACCTGTGGCAGCCTTACTTCAGACTACTGAATACTAATGAGCCACCAAGCGAGCTACACATTCTTTTTTTATTATTAAGATTGATTTATTATGTATGCAGTGTTCTGTCTGCATATATGCCTGCACACCAGAAGAGGGCACCAGATCTTATTATAGATGGTTGTAAGGTTGCTGGCAATTGAACTCAGGATCTCTGGAAGAACAGCCAGTGCTTTTAACCTCTGAGCTATCTCTCCAGCCCCCATTAATTCTTTTTTGGTTTTTTCAAGACAGGGTTTCTTTGTGTAGCTTTGGAGCCTATCCTGGAACTCGATGTATAGACCAGGCTGGCCTCGAACTCACAGAGATCCTCTGCCTCCCCAGTGCTGGGATTAAAGGTGTGCCTGGTGCATTAATTCTTTTTTAATGTAAAAAGTACATGCACAGTTTAGCATCTTAACTGTTGAATGTACAGTTCAGTGATGTTAAGTGTGTTTACATTGTTGAGGCAGATCTCCCATCTTGCAAATTAAAACTTGGTAAATAACAAATACCCTTTACTCCTTCTCTAGTTCCTGGCAACCACAATTTCTACTCTCTGGTTATGCTTGTTTTTGTTTTTAGGAATTTAAGTAGAGTAGTCACTTCTTCCACAAGGCCACATGTATATGGACCTGTGGGGGCCATTTTCTTTCAAACCACCACATTACACTCCCTGGCCCCATCTTAGGTTTGTAACCAGTCATATCATAATGCAAAAATGCATTCAGTCCAACTTCAAAAGTCTCCATAGTCTATTACAGTCTCAACACTGTTTAAAAGTCCAAAATTTCACCTGAGATTCATGGCAACCTTTTACTGTAACCCCCAGTAAACTCAAAAGGTACACCACTTACTTCCAAAATACAGTGGCACCGAATATACATTACCACTCCAAAAAGGAGGAAATGGAGCATAGCAGACCAAAGCAAGACTGAAAACCAGCATGGCAAACTACAACTTTTGCATTTCCATGTCTGATGTCAAAGCACTCTTCAGATCCTCAACTCCTTTCAGCTTTGTTGACTGCAGCACACTTCTCTCTTGGGCTGGTTCCATACTGTAGACTGGTTCTCACATGCAGCTTTCTTTGGCAGATATCCCAAGACTGGCATCTTCAACATCTTGGGGTATCCAACACAATCCATGCTTCTCATTCACAGCTTCATCTACTGGCCTCTCTGAGCAGGGACACCCCAGATACACACACTTGGCCTCAGTGACTTTCCTTAGAGGGAGACTATCTATCCCTGACTCTGAAGCCAGAGTCATGTGGCCATGACTGAAGCTGCCAAGTTCTACGCTTGCTAGTCTGGAACTTGGCCTCCATTTTCAATGACATTTGCATTCAGTTGTCTGTTGATGGTTCCCTTCACTGCTTAAGCTTTCCTTCAGTTCTTTTTCACAGGTTGAAAGCTTAGCTTGTAGTGGGGGTCAACCACCACTTCCTTTATTCCATTTAGCATCAGGTTTGTCTTTAAACTTTTTATCTCCTAGAGCATAAGACTTAACTCCAATAAAACATTTCTGGGTGCTTCTTTTCTCTTCAAACTGTACCTTTTATATTTCTCCTTGCCCCCTTGTTCCTTTTCACTGTAGGTCCGCATAAGTGATTACTAATAACCACATGACACAGTCTATATTAGGCTGTTTTGAAATCTTCTCTGCCAGTGCTATTAGCCCAAAACTCTTCAATTAGCATCAGGTAGGTTTTTCAGGACAAGGGCAAAAGCAGCCACCTTGTTTTGCCAAAATATCACAAGAATGATCTCCAGGCACCATATTAGTCTTTCCCTCTGAAACTTTTTTTTTAAGCTGGGCCCTAAGCACTCCAAGCACCACTGTTTTCCATGCTTCTACTAGGAAAGCCCATTAAGTCCCCCTCAAAGCATTCAACTGTTTTTCTAGTCCAAAGTTCCAAAGTTTTACGTATTTTCCCAACAAACAGTATCGTCAGATCTGTCACAGCAATACCTCACTCCCTGTTACCAACTTTTATCTTGGTCACTATGAAGAGACACCATGACCAAGGTAACTCTTATAAGAGATGTATGGCAGCATGCAGGCAGGTGCTGGAGCAGTAGCTGAAGAGTATATCCTGATCAGTAGGCAGAGAGAAGCACGGGGGTCTGGCATGGGCTTTAGAAACCTCAAAGCCCACCCCAGTGATAGACCTCCAACAAGGCCACACCTGTATGAGCCTATAGGGCCATTATATTCAAACCACCATACCAGTGGGTTCCCGAAACTGAAGTCCATACAAAAGTGGCTTTTTTTTCTTTCTATACACTTATACGGTTTTTTTTTTTTTTTTTTTTTTTTTTTTTTTTTTTTATAAACTTAATCAGCTTTATTCTGTTTTGGGCACCAATTAAGCTAATATTTATTCACTACTTTATTTAATAGCCCAGGGCATAGTGGCATGTGCCTGTAATCCCAGCACTCCTGAGGCAGGAGGATCATGAATTCAAAGTTGGCTTAAGTTACATAGTGAGACACTGTCTCAAATTTTAAAAATTACAGAGTTTGTAGATGCAATTCTAATTAGGTCACTTGTTTTGGGGGATGTTGACACTCAAACAGGGTCATGTGCATATTGGGCCCTATCACTTAGTTAAATTTAGTCCCCCTAATTGAGTTATTTGAACACTCCAATGCTAATTATATTTTACAGTGATCCTACAAGTGTTTTTCAGTCTTCTTGATAACTTACTTATATTCATACTACATTAGGTAGTAGGTATTTTAAACATACAGATCTACAAATACTAAAATGTTAATTATTGAACATCAGTTCAAAGCTGCATGTTTCTTGCATTTCATTTTTACAGAGAAACTAAAGATGGTTGGATTTGTTGATAAATACTTTCTGTTGTACTGTGAGCAAACTGATGATGTAGTAGTAAATGGTTCAAAGCAGAGAATGCTAGATATAATAGGTTATAATTTTCTATTTCCTAGATATCGCTGGAAATTAAAAGGTTACTTAGGGTTATATTATTATTATTATTATTATTATTATTATTATTATTATTATTATTGAGACTGGCCTAGGCAGCACAGGCTCGTCTTGAACTCGTAGCCAAGATGTGTGTGTGTGTGTGTGTGTGTGTGTGTGTGTGTGTGTGTGTGTGTATGTGTATATGCTTTCCCCCCCTGTTACAGAACTATTAAATACAAATAAGAAACACTGTTAAACATTAAATAACAATGTGGACTTTTGGGGTTTGGGAGTAGAGGGATTCAGGCAATAGTCAGGGTCTGGCAGTGTGGGCCCAGTTGTAGTAGGGGATCAGGCTATGGTCATCTAGAGAGGATGGGCTGCAGCTGCTTGCACAGCCCTCTCAGCTTGGCCAGCAACTCCTGGATGAAGTCCTCTGTGGGAATCCTGCAGGACTCCAAGAGTCCCTGGATTCTCTGGCTTCTTTCCTCTTGATTGTTCAATTCCAACAGTTCCTAAGTGTTGACTTCATCTGGTATATCTGATTCTGCCATAGTACAGCTTCTCCTGGTATCTGTCCATTTGCTTTTCCACATCCCACAGCAGCTGCCACTGGTTGTACTTGACACTGACTTGTGTGCTGACTCATGCACTTGCTGTTTCTGCAGCCTGATGGACTGACCATCCAACTCCAGCTTACTCAGCACACGCTTGCCTGGCTGCTATGCTTCCGTTGCTCCTTGACCCTCCATCTCCACCTCCCTTTTAAGTCACGTATGTGTGTTGCTGTGTGGGGAGGTGTCCACTTAGGCCAGCGCTGTAGGATCCCCTGGAGCTGTAGTTAATATGAGGTTCTGAGTCACTTGGCATGGGTCCGGAGAATCAGATTCAGGTCCTCTGGAAGGGCAATAATGATCTTAACCACTGAGCCATCTCTACAACCCCAGCCTTGATTCTCTTGACTATCTCACAAATTTTGGGATTACATGCATGTGCACCATGTCTAGCCTAAAATTATAATCAATAAATTATTACAAAGTTTTATTTTTGAGAAAGTAAAGATTTATGATAACTAGGACAATATACTGTAACAGAAATTACTATGTGGGCCACTGAAACTGGAAAGTGACCTGGGTATGGGAGGCTGCTTTACTTAATAGCATCCTGTAAGTAGACTTGAGTATGTCCTTGAGGCTCATTCTTGGTGTAGTGAAGTGACATGGTTTATGGTGCTTTTGTTTTTTTAATTTATTTATTTTATGTGCATTGGTTGTTGCCTGCATGTATGTATGTGTGAGGGTGTTGGATCCCCTGGAACTGGAGTTACAGACAGTTGTGTGCTGCCATTTGTGTATTGGGAACTAAGCCGGAGTCCTGGAAGAACAGCCAGTGCTCTTAACTGCTGAACCTTTTCCCTTTTAAGTCAGGCTTCATGTGGCTTTCTAAATCCTGGGATTTAGGCATGTACTTCTATTCCCAACTGGTAATTCTGTTTTAATAAGGAATGGATGTAATTTTGTTGGTAAGATTTTCTATTACATTTACATGCTATTGAATTAATTTCATTTGTCCTGATTATTGACCTAACCAAAATTCACAAAGAAATGTGAAGCAAAATAAGCTTGCTTTACACTTTCCTGTCTTTACAACCTAATCTGTTACTGATTTTAAGGAGACGCAGTTTGTGTGTGTGTGTGTGTGTGTGTGTGTGTGTGTGTGTGTGTGTGTGTAGGTGCGAATGTGTGTAGAGGCCTCAGTTCAAGCTCAGATTCATTCTCAGGAGCTGTCTACCTTGTCTTTTTTTCCCTCCTTACCTTGTCTTTTGAGACAGGTTTCAGTCTGAGGACCTGAGACTCACTCATTAGGCTAGACTAGCTAGCAGTCCCCAAAGCCACATGGATCTACACATACCATCGCACCCAGGGTTTTACATGGTGCTAGAGATTAACCTTAGGTCCTCATGTTTCTGCAGCTTCAGTTTACTGAGTGAGCTGTCTTCCCAGGGCCTGGAGATAAAATAAATCTGCATATTATTTTTCAAGTGGTTAAGTGTAATTTTTTCCCATCTGTAGGAGACTTCATTTTTGCCTTCTGTTGACCTGTTTGCCGAGAGGGTAGTTGGGTTCATGCAGATCACTTGGGCCTATTTCAGCTAACTCTCCTGAACTTTTTTCTGAGTGATTAGTTTCTTCCAACTCCTTTGCTTGTCTACAGACTCTAATACCTTTGTATTTCTATATTTTTGTATATAACTTTTAAGAGAATCCCTTTCTGCATTTACTTGGCAAGAATTGGAAGGGGGGTAAATGAGAATCAGTTGTGTTCGGCTCAACTGCTCTAAACAGAAGGAAAAGAATTATTGAGGTCAGAAATGAGTTGATTGAGGGTGCTGGTAAGTTCATACAGATGAACACTGCCATCATTAAAATGAACAAACTGAACTTTCCAAATCAGAGGTAAGAATTAGAAATACAAAGAAAGTCAGATGTGGTGGCACATGCTTGTAATCCAGCATTCAGAAGGTCACATGTTAGAAGCCAGCTCAAACTATATACACAGTTCCAGGCAAACCTGTGCTACAAGTGTCTACCTTAAAATACCTCAAAATTAAAAAAATAAATCCAGAAATATACCTGACTTAAAATAGTTGTTGGTAAACATTCAGTTAGGTTTCAAGTATGCTCCTGAAAAGGAATTTGGGTAACGGTTCTTAACCCAGGAAACAATGTGAATTTAAGGATAGGATTGATTAACAAAATTAAAAATTGTGAGTAAAATGATGAATAAAACTCCTATCTTAGCCGGGTGGTGGTGGTGGTGGTGGTGGTGGTGGTGGTGGTGGTGGGGGGTGGTGGTGGTGGTGCACGCCTTTAATCCCAGCACTGGGGAGGCAGAGCCAGGCGGATCTCTGTGAGTTCGAGGCCAGCCTGGTCTCCAAATCGAGTTCCAGGAAAGGCGCAAAGCTACACAGAGAAACCCTGTCTCGAAAAACCAAAAAAAAAAAAAACGAAAAAAAAAAACAAAAAAAAAAAACAAAAAAAACCCTCCTATCTTAAATGGGATCCAAACCCTAGGATGAAATAAGCCATTTCCTGCTTTGGGATCTTGGAACAGAGTCTCTCTCACTATGTAACCCGGTTAGACTTAAGAAGATCTCCCTGCTTCTGCCTGACCTAGTCTGGGATAACTGGCGTGCTGCCATTCCCAGCTCAGAAGATCCCTTCAACCATCATTTATTCCTGGAAGTAACACAGATTTGTCTGTCTGTCAGGGTCTTTTATGAACTTTGGACCCTCCTGCCTTCACCTCCCACATATGCTGCTGGGTTGGCTAGTGTGAGCCAAGTGTGAGCCACCATGCCCAGCGTTTGCATTGCTGGGACTCGAACCCAGGGCTAGGTGAGCCCTCTACCAACTGAGCTACTTCCCTAAACTAGACTGAGGCTTCTTCACTGATAGCTCTTGTCTTGACAAAAAGTGTTAATTACCAGTATCCTTCTCTTTTCTTTGGCATTTGCTAGTTGCTCAGAAGACTCAGTTTTGAAATCCATCTTAAATAGAAGTGCAAAGACAATACAGAGGTCTCTTGGATCTTTACCTGTTTTTCCTCACAAACAGGATTCTTTTTATTTTTTTACTTTTATTTATTTATTTTGTCTGGTGCTAGGGATCTATGCCAGGCATGCCTAGGCAAGCAGTGAGCTATAACCTAATGTGCCCACTTTTGTTTTTGAGACAGAATCTTGCAATATAGCCTAAGATGTCTTGGACTCTAGATCCTCCTGTCTCAGCCTCTGGAGTGCTTGAGTTATAGCCATGTAACCATGTCTGGCAGAATCTCCTTCACTCCCTCCCTTCCTCCTTCCCTTCTTCGTGCTGAAGATTGAGTCCCTTGGGCCTAGCACATGCTAATGCATGCTCTGTCGTTCAGCAGTGCCCCTAGTCAGACTCTTTCTGTGGTAATTAAAGACTGAAGATAGGAAAGGGTTTGAATGAGTCACCAGTGTCAGAGTGCTGTGGCTCACGGAGGATGAAGATACTCAGCATACCACCCAGTTCGTGGGGCTTTTCAAGCAGTTCTTTAGGAGAAAGCTTGTGAGGAGATGCCATTCTGCCTTTCATCTGCACACTGCTCCTTGGTTAGCACTGATGTGGGACATAGATGTTTGCCTTAGTGAAACCTAAGGCAACAGTGCTTATGGAAAGTTCAGATTATAGTTATATAGAGAGAAAATTGAAGATTCTGTACCTCCAGGGGTTTGTGATGAACATTTTCATTGACTGTACTTTAGATACTAGGATTTGGGCTGGAGAGATGGCTCAGAGGTTAAGAGTACCAACTGCTCTTCCAGAGGTCCTGAGTTCAATTCCCAGCACCCACATGGTGGCTTACAACCATCTGTCATAAGATCTGGCACCCTCTTCTGTGTACATAATAAATAAATAAATCTTTAAAAAAAAGATATGAGGATTTAAGCTGTGTGGCAAATGCCTTCAGTCCCAGCATTTGGGAGGCAGAGGCAGGTGGATCTCTCTGAGGTCAAGGCCAGCATAGTAGAGTTCTAGGACAGCCAGAACTACACAGAGGAAACTGTGTGTTGAAGAAATTAGGATTGAAACAGACTGTAATTAGGTTGCTACTTTATTTTTCTTTGGCAGTGCTGAGGATCAAACATGGGGCCAGGGGTCCACCACTACACAGTATACCCAGTCCTTTGCTTATTGAGATAGGATCTTACTGTGTGTTCCAGGCTGGCCTCAGCCATGTGCTCTCCTGTTTCAGCCTTGATAGTCCTGGGACTGAGTGTGTGCCATTGTCTAGCTTAGTGCTGCAATATAGTCTTAGTAACCTTTTGGTGTCTTAGGTTAATGGCTTTCAGATTTAGGCTTAGTTAAAAAAATATGTGTCTTTGTCGGGAAGGGGTGGTTGAGACAGGGTCTCATGTATCTGAGACTGGCCTTGAACTCCTGATCATTCTGCTTCACTTCTCAAGAAATACTCGTGTCTGATCATCTACACATACATGAAACAGATATACTGCAGTCATGAGTATTATTCTCACTGTTCTTAGACACAGATTTTGATTTAATCATAGTGTGGCCCTTGAATTTGGTTTTATAACCAGTGTCTCATTGTCCATGTGAGGTAGCAACATGATGAGTAACTAAATGCACTGGGGCTGAAAAAGTCTCTTCTTTTTTCTCTAAAAGTGATTTATTTTTCTGGTCCCTTGAGGTCATTTTGTAATTATTTAAATATTTTTGGGGCCAGGGAGATGTTTCAGTGGTTAAGAGCGCTTATTGCTGTTCAGTCTAGATATAAGTAATTGGTGAGTAAGATATGAGAATTCTAAGCTCTACATTAGTAAAATATAAAACTATTTAAATGAAGTAAAATTTATGCCTAATATTTGTTGATGTTGTTGAGGATTACTATCCATGTGCTGGGAACTAACCTTATTTTATACATGTAAAACTAAAATGTACAGTTGATAAGAGCTGAAAACTTCACTTTAGATCAGCCGGGTATGGAGACATATGCTTGTCATCCCAGCCCTTGTGAGGCAGCAGGAGGATTTGATTAAGGCCAGCTTGTACTATACAGCAACTTCTAGGCCAGCTTGGAATACACTGTGAAACCCTATTTCAAAAAAATTGTTTTTGAATTTTATTAAAAAAATAAAATGATTAAGATTATTATGTTTAAGTTCTCTAGCCCCAAAGATTTACTATTTTTTAGAGAGGAACATGAGAGGCCATCTTTTTTGTTTTTGTTTGTTTTTTTTGTTTTTTTGTTTTTTTGTTTGTTTTTTAGACAGGGTCTGTTTCTCTATATAGTCCTGGCCGTCCTGGAACTAGGGAACTCACAGAGATCCTCCTGTCTCTGCCTCCTGATTGCTAAACTTAAAGGCATGAGCCACCATGACTGGCCTTAAGCCATGACTGGTTACAATGTTTTCTTAACCAGTTATTCTGAACCTTTGCAGAGCATTTAAGAGGACAGGCACATAAAAAACAAAGGAAAAACTAAAACTTGTTCTTGGGGGAAAATTGACCTATAGAAAACATTTTCAGCCGGGTGGTGGTAGCGCACGCCTTTAATCCCAGCACTCGGGAGGTAGAGGCAGGCGGATCTCTGTGAGTTCCAGGCCAGCCTGGGCTACCAAGTGAGTTCCAGGAAAAGCGCAAAGCTACACAGGGAAACCCTGTCTTGAAAAACAAAAACAAAAACAAAAAAAAAGAAAAGAAAAGAAAACATTTTTATTCAGTTTACAGGGTTCTACCTGCCTAGCCTGCTTCTGACCTTGGGTTCTCTTAATTTTACCTTATAAGACTGGCATTAACATCACATTGTACCAGCTGCTACCACTTCAGTGTTTAGATTAAGCAAGCTGACATACATATGCTGGCATACACTGACACTGAGATTGCTTGGAGTATGGTTTCATTTTTATATGAAGGCAATGAATACAGCAAATTTAACTTAACGTTTCTTTATTTCAGCCCCAGTGCATTTAGTCAGATTTCTAGATTTGTATGAGAAACTGTTTTCATTGATGCCCTCTTTTCTGTACATTCCCGTTCTGTACAGAAGCTGGGATGGAGGCATGCACACCTGCTGTGTAACTGGTTTTTAAATTGGATTACATTGGAAAATACTTTTCCTTTCTTTTTTTCTTTGGTTTTCTCTTTGAGACAAGAGGCTTTGCTTGTGTTGTACAAGTTGGCTTTGAACTCAGAATCCTTTGTCACACTCTTTCTTGGTACTGCCACTACAGATAATGTGCTACTCTGCCCTGCTGGAATTATTTCTGAATGTAGTATGTGATTTCAAAAAGTTTGAAACTCCCGGGGGTACGGGTGGGGGGTGGGG